>NW_024378526.1:0-11968 GCF_016835505.1 Polypterus senegalus
ATTTAACCCCCTTCATTTTTTACTGAATGTTTTTCACCCGGTGGAAAAAAAAAATTTTTGCAAAAATTTTTTCCCCTAGTTTTAAAAAAATTTTTTTAAGTTCTTGTGGAAAAAAATACCGGGAAAAAGGGTTTAAAAATAAAAAATTCCCCCCTCCCTTTTTTTAAGAACTTTTGGAGGTTTAACTTTTTAAAAAGGGGAAAATTTTCCCCCTTTTGAAACCCTTGATTTTTCCAAAAATGGTTTAAAAGAAAATAAATTTTTTTTTTAAACCCCGAAACCCTTGCCAAAATTTTTAAGAAATAAATTTTTTAAAAGTTTTCGGGGGAAAAAACCTCACATTGCCAAAAATTTTTAGGGGAGGTTTTAACAAATTCCTTAAAACAAACCCGTGGAAAGTGAAAATACCTAAAACTTTAAAAAATTCCCTTACCCTTTTGTTTTTAAATTTTTGGTTTTAAAATTTTAATGAAACATCTCATACCCCACTTTTGAAATCCCTTTTCTTGCATTGGGCAAAACTGAAGTGGAATGAAACTCAATGAGTCTGTGAACTGCATGTGTAACCACTTGGAAACACATCCGCATGGTTTTCACAGAAATGAAGTGTTTTGAACAGTTTCCTGGTGGAAACCAAGCCGTCACACATGTGTACACAAATGATTTTCAGGCCTGAACGCGTTATGCTGAATTCAAGTTACCTTCAAGTCTAACTCTGTGAAAGTGAAAATACTCTGGTAAAGCAGTTCTAAATGATAGAATTCCCCAGTCCCTTATGGTTAGAACTGTTTTGGATGGTTTCCCACTTTTTCAAAGTGCACTTGAACATCTCATACTCACTTTTGAAATCCCATTGGCTTGCATTGGGCCAAAACTGAAGTGGAATGAAACTCAATGAGTCTGAACTGCTATGTTGTGAAACCACTTGAAACCATCTCGCCATAGTTTTCACAGAGAAAGAAGTGTTTTTGAACAGTTTCCTGGTGGAAAACAAGCCGTAACACATGTGTACACAAAGTGATTTTCAGGCCCGGAAGCGTTATACTGAATTCAAGTTACCTTCAGAGTCTAACTCTGTGGAAAGTGAAAATACTCTGGTAAAAGCAGTTTTATAATGATGAATTCCCCAGTACCCTTATGGTTAGAACTGTTTGGATGGTTTCCAACTGTTTTCAAAGTGAACTTGAACATCTCATACTCACTTTTTGAAATCCCATTGACTTGCATTGGGCCAAAACTGAAGTGGAATGAAACTCAATGAGTCTGAACTGCTATGTTGTGAAACCACTTGAAACACATCTGCCATTTTTCATTAACATCTCTAGTGAAATATACTCATGGAAAACAGTGAAAATTCAGTACTTATGAAACTTGAGTTCCAGTTTCACAAGTTGTTAATCTTGGAAAACATACTATGGCAAACGATTGAATAGCAGATAGTATTTGTAACACACAAAGACTGAATTTTACAGATATTGCATCCTGAATGCGTAGTTTCACGTTTAAGCTACTCTACTGAATTCAAGTTACCTTCAAGTCTAACTCTGTGGAAAGTGAAAATACTCTGGTAAAAGCAGTTCTAAATGATGAATTCCCCAGTACCCTTATGGTTAAGAACTGTTTGGATGGTTTCCCAACTGTTTTCAAAGTGCACTTGAACATTTCATACTCCTTTTGAAATCCCATTGACTTGCATTGGGCCAAAACTGAAGTGGAATGAAACTCAATGAGTCTGAACTGCTATGTTGTGAAACCACTTGAAACACATCTGCGCCATATTTTCAACGAATGTAGTGTTTTGAACAGTTTCCTGAGTGGAAAACAAGCCGTCACACATGTGACACAAAAGAGATTTTAGGCCCTGGAAACGAGTGCTGAATTCAAGTTACCTTCAGTCTAACTCTGTGGAAAGTGAAAATACTCTGGTAAAAGCAGTTTAAATGATGAATTCCCCAGTACCCTTATGGTTAAGAACTGTTTGGATGGTTTCCCAAAAAGGATTTTAAATTTTCATTTCCTTTTTTAAACCCCTTGCTTGTTTTCCAAAACTGAATGGTGCCCCAATGATTAAGTATTTAACCCGAAAAAATCCCCCTTTTTTTTTTAAAAAAGTGAATTTTTCAGTTTCCCCTTTGGAAAAAATTTTCCCCTTCACGGGTTTATTTTCAGGGGAAACCTTTTAGTTTTCTAACTAATTGTGGAAAGGAAAAAAAATTTTAAAAAAATTTTAAAAAAAACCCCCCCTGTTTTAAGAATGGTGGTTTCAATTTTTTTAAAAAAACCCCTTTTTACACGAATTTTTTCAGGGCCAAAAATAAGTAAGAAAATAAAAGCCCCAACTCTTTTGGAAAAAACTTGGGGGAAAAATTGGGCCCCAATTTTTAAATGAAATTTTTAAAGTTTCCCCTAAAACAAGCCGACACTTTACCAAAAAATTTTAACCCTAAAATTTGCAACAAGTTATTAAAACCTTTGGGAAAAAAATGTTAAAACATTAAATGATGAATTTTAGATTAGGTTGAACGTTTTTGGTGGAAAAAAACCCTTTAAACCATTTTTGCCCCCTTATGGGTTTTCCAAAAATAAGTGGAAGAAATTAAAATCTAAAGTAAAGTTGTAAAATTTAAACCAACCCCCTAATTTTTGGGGGAAAAAAGGGGTTTTAACGTTTTTTGGGGAAAAAACCCAACCATTTAAACAAAAGATTTTTTTGGCCCCAAAAGGGGTAATTAAGACCTTTAAGTCAACTCTTGGGTGAAAATTTTTGGGAAAAGCAGTTTAAATGAAGGTTCCCCGTCCCCTTTTGGAAAATTTTATGGGTTTTTAAGTTTTTCAAAAGGGCCTTTTAAAACCTTTTTCCCTTTTTAAAACCCCCCTTACTTATTTCCAAACTGAAAAGGGGAAAATATCTGAAAATCAAAAGTTTAAAAAAAATTTTTTTAAATTTTAAAAAATAATGTTTTAAAGTCCCGGGGGAACAACCCTTTTTGACCAAAGTTTTCCCCCAAAAAAAAAGAAATTTAAGTTCCCCTTTTGGAAAGGGAAAAACTCTTAAAAGGTTTAAATGATAAATTCCCCGTTTCCTTGGAAAATTTTTTTTCCCTTTATTTTCCCAACCTTTCTAATTTTTAAAAACCCTTATTATTGGGAAAAAATGGAAAAAAAAAAGATTTAATCAATTTTGAAAAACTTGAAAATTTTCCCCCGGGTTTTCAAAAATGAATTTTTAACATTTCCTTTTGGAAAAACCCCTCCCCATTGCCAAAATGATTTTGGTGAAACCAATAGCTGAACGTATTGTTAACCTTGAAAAAAATCCTGGTAAAAAAAATTTTAAAAAAGGGAACAACCCTATGGAAAACGTTTTGGGGAAGTTTTTTAAAAGGCTTTAAATCTTTTTTATTTTTTAAATTTTACTCTTGAGGGAAAACTGAAGGGGGTGAAATAAGATCAATCCCCCTTTTTTAAAAAATTTGAAAATTTTCCCCTTTTTTCCCCAAATTTAAGTTTTTAAAAATTTCCTTGGGAAAAAAGCCCAAAAATGTGACCAAATTTTTTCAGGTGAAACACTTGGAACCAAAATTCCCAAATTAAAGGGAAAAAAAATTGGAAAAAGGGAAAGTGTTCCCCCTTTTTTGGAAGAAATTTTATGGTTTTAAGTTTTTTTAAAAAATTAACTCTCCATTTTTTTTAAATCTTATTGATTCCAAACTAATGGAAGAACCCCCCAAAAAAAAATGTTTAAACCCCTTGAAAACCCTCTCTTTTTAAATTTTTCCTGAATGTTTTTCACCCGGTGGAAAAAAAAGATTAACCTTTTAAAAATATTTTTCCCCAAATTTCGAATTAAGTTTTAAGTTCTTGTGGAAAAAAATACCTGGTAAAAAGTTTAAGTGAAGAATTTTGGTTAAGAAATTTTAGGTTTTAACTGTTTTAAAAAAGATTAAATTTCAAATATTTTTAAATCCCTTTCTTATTTGGGAAAAATGGTGGAAAGCCAATGGTTAATGCATTTTTTAAACCCCAAAAAAAAAATTTTGGGCCCCTGTTTTTCCGAAATGAAGTGTTTTTAAATTTTTGGTGGGAAAACAAGGGAAATTTTACACAAAAATTTTCCCGAAAGATTTTGAAAGTTTTCCTTGTTAAAAACCGTGGAAAAAGAAAAAGTGGTCAGCTAAAAGAGTTTCCCCCCCCCCTTAAGGGTTTAAAATTTTTTGAGGTTTAACCTTTAAAGGATTGAAATCCCTTTTCCATTTTAAACCCCTTGTTTTTTTCCAAAATAAGTGGGGAAACAAATTAATCTATTTTGAAACCCTTGAAAAATTCCCCCAAAATTTTTTTGAAATAATGTTTTTAAATATTTGGGGGAAAACAACCCCCCCATGTTAAAAAAGTGTTTTAGGCCCCGAAAAAATTTCTAATTTGTTACCCAAGTTAATCTTAAAGTAAAAAAAATCGGGAAAACATTTAAATATGAAAAATATTATTTTGAACGTTTGATTTTTCCCAATTTTTTAAAGTTTTGAACTTATTTCCGCCCCAAAATTACTTGCATTCCCTAATAATGAAAATCAATGAGGAACTGAATGGTTTTAAACCCTTTAAAACCCCGGGTTTTGTTTTTGAAAAATTTTTTTTAAAATTTCGTGGGTTTTCACAAAAAAAAAAGGTTTTCGGGGAAAAACGCCTTTTCAAATTCAAGTTACTTTTAACCAATCTTAAAAAAACCTGAAAAGCATTTTAAAAAAAAAAGTAAATTTTTTAAAAATTTTAGGTTTAAATTTTTAAAAATTTTAAAATTTACCCTTTTTAAATCCCCTTACTTAAATTCCAAAACTAATGGGGGAAAAAATAATGGTTTAACTTAAAGTTTGAAACCCCAAAAATCAAGGGATTTTTAAAGAATGTTTTGGGTTTTTAAAAAGCCCCCCATGTGTACACAAAGTGATTTTTTAGGCCCTGAAACCCATGCTGAATTCAAGTTCCTTTGTCTAACTCTGTGGAAAATGAAAACCTGGTAAAACAGTTGTAAAAGATGAATTCCCCATCCCTTATGTTAAGAACGTTTGATGGTTTCCCAACGTTTTAAAATGAAATTGAACATCTCATCTCACTTTTTCCCTTACTTATTGGGCCCAAAAATGAAGTAAAACCCCAATGAGTCTGAACTTTAAGTGAAACCAAAAAATTTTTTTTTAAGTTTTTTTTTGAAAATTTTTTTGGGGGGGAAAAAAAGGGCCCCAAAAAGGTTTTTTTCCCAAGGTAATTTTCCTTCAATCAACTCTGTGGAAAGTAAAAATTTTTAAAACAGTTTAAATGATAATTCCCCCCCCCTTTGGGTTTTTGGGGGAAGTTTCCCCCAAATCCCCTTTTTTTTTTTCCTTTTTCCCTTTTAAATTTAAAAAATAAAGGGAATGAAAAAATTAACCTTTGTGCCCCGAAAAATTTTTTAAGTTTCCAAAAAAAGGGAAATTTAAAAGTTTTTCCCTGGGAAAAAACCCCAATTGTTACCAAAAATTTATTTTGGGAAACCCCAAAACAAAAAATTTTTTCTAACCTTTGGGGGAAAAATTTGGTAAAAAAGGGTTTAAATGATAAATTCCCCCTCCCCTTTGGAAAACTTTTTGATGGGCCAAAATGTTTAAAAAATTTAAATCTTTCCCTTTTGAAACCCCATTGATTTTCCAAAATGAAGTGGTGAAACCAAAACCCGGGGAAAAAACCCCACGAAACAAAAGGTTTTCAAGTGAAGTGTTTTGAAAATTGGTTTAAAAAACCCCCCTTGGGGAAAAAGGATTTCCCAAAAAAACCCATTAATTCCCCAATTCCCAAGTTTAAATTTTGGGTTAAAAAAATTTTTAAAAGATTGAAATATAATTGACCCTTTTGGAAAACTTTTGATTTCCAAACGTTTTAAAACACTTGAAACCATTCCAATTTTAAAAATTTATGTTTGGGCCCCTGAAATGGAAAAAAACCTCAATGGTTGAAACCAAAAGTTTAAACCCTTTAAACCTTGCAATAGTTTTCAAAAAAATTTAAAAATTTCCGGGGAAAAAAAGGGGTTTTTTATGGAAAAATTTTTTCAGGCCCGGGTTTTTTTTTAAATTTAACTTAAATTTTGGGGGTAAAAAGGGGAAAACATTAAATATGAATTCCCGACCCTTTTGGGGGAAATTTTTGGGGCCCAACTGTTTTTTAAAATCCCGAAATTTTTTAAAATTTTTGAAACCCCTTACTTTTTCCCAAAAGAAAAAGCCCAAAACTGTTATGTTGTAAAACTTAAAACTCTGAATTTTTTAAAAAAAAAATTTTGAAACCCCGTTTGGGGAAAACGTTTTGGGGTCCAAAAGGTTTTAAGGCCCCGAAACCCTTATTTTAAAATTTCGTTAACCCCAAAAAAATTAAAAGGTTAAAATGGAAATTTTTAAAAAAATTTTTTTTAAAAAAGTTTATTTTCCCCTTTTTAAAACCTTAACATTTTACCATTTTTAAACCAAAAAACTTTCCCAAAAAAGAAAACCCAAAAATAAATCTATTTTAAACCCCTTGAAAAATTCCCTATTTTTTTAAAAAATAAGTTTTAAAAGTTTTTGGGGAAAAAAAGCACAACTTTTAAAAAATTTTAAGGCCCAAAACCGAGTGAAACCTTTAATTCTGTGGAAATGAAAAACTTGGAAAAATTTTTTTTTAAAGAAAACCCCCCTTTTTTTTAAAACGGGAGGGTTTTAAAATTTTTCAAAAGGGCCTTTAACTTCAACCCCTTTTTTTACTACTTGTTTTGGAAAAGAAAAATTTAAAAAAAGTCTAAATTTTTTAAAACCCTTAAAAATTGAAAATTTTTAGTAATGTTTTAAATTTTTTTTGGGAAAAAAAAAATTTACTTTTTACCAAAAAATTCAGGCCCCAAAACGTGATGGAACTAAGTTAAACCTTAAAACAACGGGAAAATAAAAATATTTTTAAAAAATTGAAATAATGAACGTCCCCATGGAAAACCGTTTGGGGAAAAAATTTTTTAAAAAAAATTTTTAAATCCTTTCTCATTTTTTGAAAAATTACTTGTTTCCCCTAATGGAATGAAACCCAAGGTTGAACTGTAGGGCCACTTTTTTCAATCCCTTTCATATTTTTGAAATTTTTTTAAAATTTTTGGGGGGAAAAAGGAAAAATGGTCCAAAAAGATTTTACCCTTAAACCGTATTTTGAATCTTGTTTTTTAAATTTTTCCCCGTGGAAAAAAAACCTGGTAAAAGGTTTAAAAAAATTTAAAATTTTAAAATTTTTAAGGTTTTAACCCTTTTTTAAATTTTAAAAATCTTACATTTTGAAACCCCAGTCCTTTGGGAAAACTGAAATAAAGTCAAAGGCGCTTTCTTTTAAACCCTTTTACTCTTGGGCCCATTTTTGAAATTAATGTTTTAAATTTGGGAAAATTTCCCCAAATTTTTTATTTTCCCCGAAAAGTTTTTTGAATTCCTTTTAAAAACAACTTGGGAAAAGGTACCTGGAAAAGGTTTAAAAAAATTTCCAGTCCCCTTTGGTTAAAACTTTTATTTTTAACGTTTTTAAAGTGTTAAAATTTTTTTTTTAAAAATTTTAATTTGGGGGAAAAAAAATAAACCAAGATCTAACTCAATTTGGAAACCCTTAAAACCCTTGGGAAAATTTTTTGAAATAATGTTTTTTAACAGTTTCCGGGGGAAAAAACCGACACATTTAACCCAAAATTTTTCAAGGTGAAAGTGTTTGTAAACAAAACCTTTAAACCCAATTGTAAAATGAAAATACCTGAAAAGATTTAAAAAAAAACCCCGTAACCCTTTGGAAGAATTTTGGGGGTTTAATGTTTTTCCCAAAAATTTAACTTTTTAACTTTTTGAAATCCCCCTTTTTTGGGCCAAAAAAAATTGAAACCCCCTGGCTAATGGGTGGAAAATTGAAAACCCTTGTTGGTTTTTTTAAAAAAATTTTTTTTTCCCAAAAAAAAAAATCCCCAATTTTTTTAACAAATTTTTCCCCCCAAACGTATTGTGAACGCATTCAAGCTAACTTGTGGGAAAAAAAATACCTTTAAAAAATTTTAAAATGAATTCGTACCCCTTTTTTTAAAACGTTTATGGTTTAACTGTTTTTAAAAAAGTTCCCCCTTTTTTTAAATTTTTTGAAATTCATTTTTGGGGGGAAAAGAATGGAAGAAACTAATGGTTTAACTCGGGGGTTTAAACACTTAAAACTTGCCCCTTTTTCAAGTTGAATTTTTAAAACGGGGAAAAAACCCCCACATTTTAAAAAAGATTTTCAGGCCCTGAAACCGTATGCTGTTGTTCCTTCAAGTCTAACTCTGTGGAAAGTGAAAAATACTTAAAAAGAGTTTAAAATGAATTCCCCATACCCTTTTTTGGTTAAGAACTGTTTGGGTGGTTTCCCAATTTTTTCAAAATTTTACCTCATTCTCCTTTTTAAACCCCTTTTTTTTGGGCCAAAAGAAGTGGAATGAACCCCAGAGTCTGAACTGTTTTTGTGAAACCATTGAAACACACTGCCATAGTTTTTCAAGAAATGAATGTTTTGAACAGTTTTCCGGTGGAAAACAAGCCCCACATGTTTTTAAAAAATTTTAGGCCCTGAAGCTAATTTTTAATTACCCCCAACTTAAGTGGAAAAAAAATTTAAAAAATTCAAAAGATGAAATTTAGATTATGGTTAAAAAGTTTAGGTTTCCCCCAAATTTTTTAAACCCCCTTTTTCCCCTTTAAAATTACCAGGGCCAAAACTAAAATTTAAACCCCAAAAATTGCCTTTTTAAAAAAGGAAAAATTCCTGCACGAATTGAAGTGTTTTCAGCCCCGGGGAAAAAACCCAAAAGTTCACAAAATATTTTTTGGTGAAAACGTAGCGTTGTTTCGTCAAACCCTTAAAGTAAAATTTGGTAAAAAAGTTTAAAGTGAACCCCCCTTTTTTTTTAAAATTTTGTGGTTTCCAATGCAAAAGTTTTTAAATTTAAAATCATTTTTAAAAACCCCATTTCTTATTGGGAAAATGAAAATTAAATCAATTCTGAATGAAATGTTTTGGAAAAATTCTTAAAAGCCTATTTTTACAAAATGAATTTTTTTTCCCGGGAAAAAAAAGTTCCCAGTTAAAAAGTGATTTTTGGTGAAACTTGAAAAATTAATTCCCAATCAAATTGGGAAAGAAAAAAATTTTTGGTCAGTTTAAATGATAAATTCCCATCCTTTTTGGAAACGTTTGATGGGTTTTCCCAAAAATGAAAATTTTTAACTCCTATCTTCCCTTTTTTAAACCCCTTGACCCTTGGGGCCCAAAATTGGAAAAGAAATGGTTGAACGTTTTGTGAAAAAATTTAAAACCGGGGCCCCAAAATTTTTTTAAAAGAAAGGGTTTTTAAAATTTCCCAAAACAACGTAAAGTGAACTTTTTTAAACCCCAAATTTTTGTGAATTATTTTCCCCCAAATTAAAGAAAAAATTTAAAACTTTTTGAATTTCCCTACCCATGGAAAACTGGGGGATTTCCCAACTGTTTTTAAAAATTTAAAACTCTCCATTTTTTCCCAGATTTATTGGGAAAACATGGTGAAACCCCAAAGGGCCAACGGTTTAAAAAAATTTTGAAAAAAAACTGCTTTTTTTCTTAATTAATTTTTGAAATTTTGGAAAAACAAACCCCCAAAATTTTCCCCAATACGCCCTTAAACCGGGTGGTTCCCCAAATTTTCAAGTCAAACCCTTGGGAAATAAAAATTTTAAAAAATTGAAAAAAGATTTTAAAAAATGGAAGAACTTTTATGGTTTTAATTTTTTAAAAATTTAAATCTACTATTTTGAAATTTGACTTTTTGGGAAAACAAGGGGGAATGAAACCCAATGAGCTGAAGCGGGGTTTGAAAAACTTAAACACTCTTGGAGTTTTTTAAAATAATGTTTTAACAGTTTTGGAAAAACCCCAATGCCCTTTTTAAAAACGTTTTAGGCCCTGAAAGGGCCCCTTGAATCAATTACCTTCAATCAATTGTGGGGGGAAAAAAATTTTTAAAAACTAAAAGATGAATTCCCTATTTTGGAAAACTTTTTATTTTTCCCCCCTTTTTTCAAAGGATTGAAATTTAAACCCCTTTTTAAACCCCTTACCCATTGGGCCCAAAATGAATAAGCTAAGAGGAAATTTTTTTTTTTTAACCTGTAATTTTAAAAATGAAGGTTTTTAAATTTTTGGGAAAAACCCCAATGGTAAAAAAGGTTTTAAAGGGCCCCCCGGGCCGTAATTTAACAATTTTTTCTTTAAATTTGGAAAGTGAAAAAGTGGAAAACAGTTCTAAATGATGTTTGACCCATGGAAAACTGGGGTTTTTTTTTTCGTTTTTAAAATGTTTTAAAATTTAACCCCTTTTTTTGAAACCCCATTGACCCCAAAACTGAAGGGAAAGAAATCAATACTAATCTATTTTTAAAAAATTTAAAATTCCGGGAAAATTTAAAGAAAATTTTTCAGTTTCCCGGGAAAAAAAAGGCCCCCCTTGTTTTAAAAAGTGCGGCCCAAACCCTTTGAATTTTTACCCTTTAAGCAATTTAAAATGAAAAACTTGCTAAAAAAGTTTTTATGAACCCCCCCTTTTTGGTTAAAAGTTTTTTGGTTTAACTTTTTTAAAAAAGAAAATTAAAATTTTTAAAAACCCAGGGAAAAATGGAAAAACCCAAGGGGAAATGTTTTTAAAAATTTTAAAAATTCCCATAATTTTTTGAAAAAATGTTTTAAATTTCCCCTTTTAAAACAACCCCCCCAAATTTTTAAAAATTTGGTTTTGGCCCTGAAATTTAAATTTAAATCTAATTGTGGGAAAAAAAAAAAAAAAACAAAAAATTTTTTTCCCCTAATTTTTTAAAAACCCGGAGGGTTTTCCCCCTGTTTTAAAGTGAATTAAACCTTCCCCCTTTTTTAAAACCCATTATTCTTGGGGAAAAATGGGGGAATGAAAAATATCTGAAATTTTTTGAAAACCCGAAAAACCTTGGGTTTTGTTTTTAAGGAAAAAATTTTAAAGCCCTTGGAAAAAAACAAAATCTTTTAAAAATTTTTAGGGGAAAGGGAAAATTTTTAATTAATTTAATCTAATCTGTGGAAATGAAAAAAATCTGGAAAAAATTCAAATGATGTTTTTCCCGTCCCCGGGGAAAACCTTTATTTTCCCCCTGATTTTTAAAGCCTTTAAACCCCATAATTTTTTGAAACCCAGCTTCTTGGGAAAATGAATGGAAAAAAACTAATGAGTCAACCTATGTTTAAACCCTTTCCCCTTTTTTTTTCAAGTTTTTTTGAACATTTCCCTTGGGAAAAAAAAACCGCCAAAAAGTGAAAAAAATTTGGCCCCGAAAAGAGTTTTGAACTTGCCCCTTTAAGTTCCGGGAAAGTTTAAAAAAAAATTGGAAAAAAAAAAAATTCCCCGTATTTTTTGGTTTGAACGTTTATGGTTTTTTAAATTTTTAAAGCCTTAACTCTCTTAAATTTTTAAATCCCCAGGACTTTCCAAAAAAGAAAAGGAAAAAATTTTTTCCCTTTTTTTGTCCACTTAAAACCCTTAAAATTTTTTGAAATGAAGGTTTTTTTCACCCGTGGAAAAACCTTTTGGGGCAAAAGGGGGTTTTACCCTGAAACGCATTTCGGGAATTTTTTTAAGTTCTTGTGGAAAAAAAACCGGGAAAGGTTTAAAAAAAGAATTTCCCCCCCCATGGTTAAAACTTTTTAGGGTTTTTAACTTTTTTAAAGTGAATTAAAATCTTACCCCTTTTTAAATCCCCCTTACCTTTTTAAAACTGGTGGGTGAAACCCCAAAAATGTCAATGCTTGGGGAAAACCCCTTTTGAAACCCAATTGCTTATTTTTCCAAGGGGAAGAATGGTTTTAAATTTTTGGGGGGGAAAAACCCCAAAAATTGAACAAAATTTTC
>NW_024378527.1:0-25000 GCF_016835505.1 Polypterus senegalus
TATGCACAAGACAGGCATGGCTGGTAAGACAAACATGAGAACAATCTAAACCAAGTCAAAGTGGATGTCATATAGGAGGAAGATTTCGCTTTCATCATTTTTGTGTTTGGCATACTTTGCAATGCTAGGAAATGAAATGAGAGCTAGAGATGAGCACATAAATGATGCAATGCCTGTTGGTGGCCAAGTCAAAATGACAGTCTATGAGGACTAATGAACACAGCATAAATGCCACAAACAAGATGGATGAGATGTACTGGAGATAAATGTGAAGAAGATGACAATCCACAGAATTTGTTAAGACCATAATAAAGGTGAAGGAAAAAAGATTGTGACAGGAAGGCCAGAACTGCAATACCTAAAGATGTGTTCTACTACACAAGCGACCAGAAAGTGGCCAAAGTGGGTGTGGAAATGTCATGTTACAAGAATATGATTATGACATTACACTGCTGATAAAGTTCATAAATATGGATGTGGAAGAAAGAAGAAAACAGCCGACTAAAAAGCAAATGTCGATGGCATGCTAAGGAATTAAGTGGAAAAAAAATGAGACGGAAGGAAACAAAGGTTAGTCACTTTCTAACCCGCTTAGTTCTGAACAGGATCACGGGGGTCTGCTGGAGCCTATTCCACCTAGCATAGGGTGCAAAGCAGGAACAAAACATGGACAGGATGCCAGTCCATTGCAGGTCGAACACACACTCCTTTAAGATCACCAATTTGCTTAACCTGCAAGTCTTTGGACTGTGGGAGGAAACCCAAGCAGACACGACGAGAACAAGCAGACTCCACAGGACACAGACTCTCTTTACCGCAAGGCAGCAACACTACCACTGCGCCACTGTGCAGCCCTGATGGGAACAAAAGTGAAAGTGGTTAAGACTTGAGATGATTCTAAATGGAACGGAGAAATGGTTTGGCTCCGTTCTGAGGAAGAAGTACATGAAAGCTGAGCGGAAGGAATGGGGCAACCATGAACCGAGCTGTTAGCTGAGGGAGACTGAAAGGGACACATCACTTGAGGTGTTGTGGACGGAGTGAGCTGGAGAGATGGGCCGGCTTGATCAAGTCATACAGTAAATGAGAACACAAAGATGATGAGGACCCAACTACCCAGTGTTTACATGGGATGAACACCTCCATATTATAATGGGAGTCCGTGTGAACAGCAGGTGGAGAGTACGTTCAGTAAAAAGTTCTGTTTGCACTTCATCAGGATGCTGCTGCTTTTCTCATATCACGCTGTTCAGTAGTGTGTGGCTTTTAGCCATTGCTAATGTTAATAGAGGGGCAGGCTGTATGGACGTCACATCAGAATTGCTTCAGCCTAGCATAGCACATCTTTTCCCAAATATCATCAATATATGAGTTGAAGGTCACCAAGATGCTATTTTCCACTACACTGCTAATTCCACATATCCACATCTTTGTAGGAAAAAGCACTTTATAGCATTAACACAAAACGTACTTTTAACAATTCTTTCTGTTCCTATGAATGACTGCGTAATGTCCAGAGTGCCTCTACTGCCTCCGAGTCATAACCGGGCAGACAATTACTGTGGAAAAAATGCTAACCTAAACAATTGCATGTAGCCTGCACCCACACCTGCAGCCCCCCAAACAGCTGTATTCTGTATTGTGCCATGCTTATTGCTTGCAGAGCTTGTCTATGCATATTGAAACTTCATTACCTTTGAAATTCAGATGGACGTCTTCATTTCTTGATCCCATTCAAAAAGGCCACCTGGCAGCTGCTCTAAATGTTTTATTCCTTTGTTGTGATTGCTTCAGAATGGAGTCCCTTGACGGTTTGCTGAACACAGATTTCTTTTCAAAATGTAAAAGAACTGACAAAAAAAGCAAGGGAGGGCCTCTATATGTTACCAAACAACAAGACAAACTAAGCTATGGATATGGCACTCGAAAGAGGAACCATGGGCTCAATCTGAGGTATACAGCAAAGCTTTATTCAGATAAAAGCCGAGAGCTAAGGAAGCCGTTTGTTTCCATATGTTTTTTACACATGCAGTCTCTTACACACATTGAACGTGTACATGTCACACAGTTATAGTGTCATCTCACTGCAGTCAAGGACTGGAGGGAAACGTGGCAGGTAAAACAGGTGTTACTCCATGTATAAGAAGATCTCTGTACCATAAAATGGCCATCAGTCAGGACGAGACTTGTATTAACACCACTCCCCTGTGCCCCCACTTCATCTGGAGCAGGATCAGAAGGAACATGATGAACAAAAAGCTCCTGGTGGTAAGCAGCCCAGGGCAGGGTGGTGCCACTTCTTAGTAGGCCACCTCACACTCAACTTTATAATTTGACAGGAAGCCAGAGTCAGGTAGATGGGCCTGCTGCCTCACAGCTCCTGCTGACTGGACTAGCATCTCATTCTGGTCCAGGTCTGCACTGCCCAAACACGTGCATGTGAGATTACTTTGGCTCCTGCCTTGCAGCAATTCTGCATCAATAGACTCAAGACCATAACTCTGAACTGTATAAAGAGACATTTTTTTAATATAATTTTGTCCATATCCAGATTTCTGTGTTGGCAAAACTGCATGTGCTGTTAGCATTAGGACAGCGGAACATGAGATCAACATTCAGACACGGTCTGTCCACTATGGCGTTATTTCAGTGCCACTATTCTGAGCGCACGTAAAAAAATATTTCAAGTGCAAGTGTTGCATTTTGAGGAGAAATTTATTTTGAGCGTACAAAAGCTGAATTTGAGTGAACAAAATTCATTGCTGCGTGCAAAAAATGTATTTCAGTGTTTGCACTTATCCATATACACACACACAATAGCACCCCCTCTCGCTCAGTTTTTTCATTTGCGCTTGCTCAATGTTGCTTGCGCTCACAACATTCTCTGCTGCAAGCGCTCAACTCTCTGTACACCGTTATAAGTGTGCCACAAAACCAACCAATCACAGACTTGGTTTCAAAAATTCTGATTGGCTCTTACGGTCTCCAATCAGCTCGCTAGCTGCTGCATTCCGGAAACAGTCCGAAATGTAGCTAAATCCAGCTAAACTTAATTAAACCCCAATTTGCGGATAATATCTTTAATTATTTTATTTTAAAATATATTATTTGTTAAGACTATCGTTGGTGTAGTATAATGTAGTTGCATTATACAACCATGCCAACTGACTGTTTCCGGAATGCAGCAGCTAGCGAGCTGATTGGAGACCGTAAGAGCCAATCAGAATTTTTGAAACCAAGTCTGTGATTGGTTGGTTTTGTGGCACACTTATAACGGTGTACAGAGAGTTGAGCGCTCGCAGCAGAGAATGTTGTGAGCTAGCAACACATTGAGCAAGCGCAAATGAAAAACTGAGCGAGAGGGGTGCTATTGTGTGTGTGTATATGGATAAGCGCAAACACTGAAATACATTTTTTGCACGCAGCAATGAATTTTGTTCACTCAAATTCAGCTTTTGTACGCTCAAAATAAATTTCTCTTCAAAATGCAACACTTGCACTTGCAATCTTTTTTTACGTGCGCTCAATATTTTTACGTGTGCTCAGAATAGTGGCACTGAAATAACGCCATAGTCCACGGTCAAAATGCTTCATTGAAACGACTCACACGATCTCAGCCATGCTATGCTGTCATTGAAATTAAGAGAGCACTCCCTGTGGATAAATGCATTAAACACTGTGTTCATGGGTGGGCTTCACCAGATGAATGGCTCGTCACGTTTTAGGAGTTGTGTTGTAGCGGCCAGCACAATTATCGCCAAATACGTATTCTCTTCTTTTTGTTCTTATGGACGTTCTTTAATATGTTTTTGAGCTGTATGGATGAAAATAACAATTTTCACAATTTAGTCCCGAGGGTTGTGATGGATGCTCTAATCCTATTTCATAATGCTCTGTTCAGATATAATGTCACATTTTTTTCTATCTGGCTTAGATTTCTTGTGACACCACCTTCATATTTTCAATATTTGTCATCATTGTGAGATAACATATTAATAAATAAATATATATTTCTCAAATATTAATCACTATTACATGAATTTTTCATTCAGGTATGAGGACCACGAGTGACGCTTGTTCATTGACTCTTTGAACACGGTCCTTCTCCATAACAGAAATAAATTCCCTTCTCCACCTACAGCACATACTACTAACATGATAGAGTAGTAGGAGAATATGAAGTTAATTTTGAAAACATATAGGTGGGATACAATCTGCAGAGATCTAAAGGAGACTGCGCTTTTACTTGGTTACACCAAATCCTGTTGCGTGGGACAGCTGGGTCAAGGAGAGCCAGTAAGGGTGGCCAAGATGCGCTTCACGCCTCCCAAGAAATAGAACGTGGTAAACTATCTCCACTTGTTGACCCAGAGAAAGCTAGCCTTCTTCCCCTGCAAATGAAACTTGGACTTATGAAAAACTTTGATAAAGCAATGGATAAAAAACAAATGGCATTCACATACTTGAGACATCTACAACATTTCTCAACAGCTACAATGTTCATGTGAAATCATCTAGAAAATATGGAATAATAAAGACTGAAATAATATGGAAAATACATCACAGACTAATTTTTCTGAACTTGCTTAGTTTATTTACAAGGTTGTGGGGCAACTTAGAAAATAACATTTGATAACAGAAATCACACAAAATAGTGCCCATTTATAATTATGTTATCCATAAAGAACAACACAGTATGCTAAAATAATCCAAAAAATGCTCCTGTTAAATACAGAAAAGTGATCTTGGTGTCCATGCTTTCCTCTTCCTTACTCCAGGCCTTCAGCCACGGTTTGGATGGCAGCTCTTAAAAATGCACAGTTCTCTGGAGTGGGGGCTCCAGTCTATTTAGTATCTTAAGGTATGTCCACACTAATCACCTTAGTTTTTAAATGATAAATGATCTCCATCCACACTTGTGTTTTCACTTTGTTCAGGGAAGTATCTTCGTCCACAGTAACATGACCAAAAATAAATATGGAGTGCTGTTCACCTACACTTGGGCAGTTGCGCTTCAAAGGAAACAGGAAATGATGCCGTCGGCCATGGGATTTGTCGCAGAACAGTAGCGACTGGTACATTATTTGCTTTTTGTGCATCTATGCAGCATTTAAACCAAACATGTTAGAGGGAAACAGGTAAGCAACGCAACAAATGCAATGGAAAGCAACTCCTCTTTATCCATTATGTTGCATGAAGGATGACCAATCAGAGTAAGAGACGTTGTAAGGAGGGACCACACAATAACCATAATCAGATTAGTCTGCGTTTTAAAACTCGTTTTGAACATTTTCTCCTGTCCACACTGCAATGCCAAGGCATCTTTTCTAAAAGTTTATGGCTCTGGATAGTGATGTTTTCACTACAGAGTCAGCACTAGGCCTCAGTGGTGTTGTGTCATCATTTCATTACTACTTGAGGTTCGAGGGTTGCCAAAGTTTATCCTGGGAGGAAATAAATCTGGATGGGACATCAGCCTGTCGCAGGATCCACACACCCTGTCTGTTTCGAATCCTAACACACACGTACTTCTTTGGGATATGACAGAAAGGCCATCCAGACAAGGAGGGAATTTTGAAGGCCCACATGGACAGTGAGCCTGTGGAGAACTAAACCTGACTGCCAGGTGCTGTGAGGTGGTGGCATTGGGTAGTCCAGGATCAACTGTAGTAAAAGATTCACAAATTTCCACCATTGCATTCTAGCGCAGCACTTTGCTACATCTCCTCCCTTTGTGAGTGCATACAAAACTCTAGCTTTGATTTTGCTGTGGCTGACCTTGTCTTAATGTCGCCCTCTACTCTAGGTGGGAAGTGACTTTCCAGGAAGACAGTTAATCATTTCATTTTAAAACCATTACAACCCATACTTCAACAGGTAGAAGTTCCCCAGATGTGAACAGTGGACTTTTTGTTTCCTGGTTCTTTTCCACCTGCTTCAGGTTACCAGCTCAAGTACGCAGGGCAGGGGTCTAAATGATTTGGTATTTTTTTGCGGGGTATTTGATATGGCACCTTCTGCATGACCAACATGGCGGCCTCTGTCGATAGCCGTTCATCCCCTCTTCAATAATCCCTCACTGTGAAAAACGCTTTGTGGAGCCCCTCACAAAAGAGAAGACTGCTTTACAAATCTCTTTACAGGCTGTCGGTGTTCTTTAACTGCTGCAGTAAAGAGAAGCGGGAAGATGCCGTAAAAATGGAAGACAGACGCTTCCATTCAACAAGAGAGATATATATGTTTACACAATTACTTCTGTGTGCCTTATTCTGCTTCATATTTCAAAGCTGAGCAAACTGCTGCAGGACTTGATTGTAGCAAATGATGGAAGGGATGAACTGGAACGGCTTCTGAAGGCCCCTCGGTTAGCAGCTTTATAATCTCAATAATTCCTCAGGACTGCCTCTGGGTGTGATAAACGATTTGGGGTCAAGTTAGTGTGTGGCCTGTGTGTGCTCACCGTGTCTGACTTGCCAGACAAAGGGTGTATGATTGCTCCCTGGGGCGCAATGAGACTTTATGCCAGGCTTCAGCCTGGGTGGACGGTGCTTTGGGAAGTGTTACATGTTAATGTGCTGTACCTGTACACAGCTTTGGAGAAAATAAATCTTGAAGGGCTGCGGACAGAGTGCAGCAGCACTGTTTCTGAAAGATGGGGAATGACATGGAGAAGGGGAGACCTCCTAAAGTGTAAGGGAGCCTGTAAGGCACAGGAGGGTCACCCAATGGGGATCACTTGAGTGTTGGCAGAGCAGACCAACAGAATTACACTGCCAATCAATTGGTAGTCCTTCAGTTAAACAGTAGACCAGCCACTCATACCCACTCACATCCACACCCGCACATACCTGGCCAGTGTAGAGTCAGCTGCCAACCTAACCTGAATGTCACTGAGACATGACAGGACACTGGAGTTTTGAGAGAATAACTCACAGAAACATATCAAAAACTCTGCAAAGATGGTGCATGGACTGGGGATTTTGTAGCTGTGAAGTAGCCATTCCAAAATGAGACTGAATAAATGGCAGGAGTTTATACATGTCCAAATAAAGGCGGGAGAGCCAAAGTACATTAAGCAGCTTGGGTGTCGTGAATAATTAGATATCAAATAGCAAAGAGGATGAAAGGCCTTCCAGAGACCTACAAAACCAAACCAGAGATATTCAATGACCTGCCTAAAAATAGGCCTCACCCCAAGCAGCCTGACACTAAAATCCACAGGCAGACTTTGATTTGTATGGACGCAAAAGGGGTTTACATGTCCCGAAATACACCAAAATTCCTCTTTATAGAAAGGAAACAGTAAACCTCTTGTTTGAAAAACAAGCCATAAAAATAATCTTTACACTGTAAATGCAAAAATGTACTTAAATAACTAAAAGAAGCACAATCATAGCAAAAAGGGTAAAAATTAGACAATGATGGTTTGCCTTAAAAAGTAGCCAATAGCAAGGAAGCCCCCATCCAAAATCCTAGAACTGATAGCCAAAGGGATAAGCAAAAAATCCAGAAATAAGAACATCAAGACTCAAAACGTCCATTGTCAATGAACCATCGAAGGACAGTCTTCTCCACTGTTATGAAATGAGTGCAATTCAAAATGCGAAAGGGTGTGACACCACAAAAAAAAGACCCCTAAACCAGGCCGGGGCCTATCCTGGCCTGCCTAGTCCAAGCCTCATCCCAGGCAATCTGACGTCCCATCTCCATAGGCAGGCTTCAGGCCTCTCCGGGTCCCAAAAAATATCAAAATGGCTCTAAAGGGAAAGGAAAAAAAAGGAATCTTTATAAATGAAAAATTAGAGGAAAGAAGGCAAAGTGAGGCAAAGGTCTTGCATAAAAAAGCAGTTCAACGTGAAGGAGTCCTAATACGAAATTCTAAGATGAAATCACAAAACATAAGTAAAAAACCCAGAATCTGACAAACAATACTCATGACAGAGCAGAGTTCTCCAAATGTCAATGGGCCACTGAATGATCTCACACTGGAATATGAAGGCTGGGGCTGGTCCTTCAAAAGAGACAGCAGGATGGTCCCACCTCTAGGATTTCCATTACAAAACACAAGGGATGAAAGAAAATCAAATACACACACAACACCCACCCATCCATCCATTTTCTGTCCCTTATTTGGGTCACGGGGCAGCAGTGTAAGCAAATCTACCCAGGTGCCTCTTTTCCCAACCACCTCCTCCAACTCCAGGGGAAAACCGGGGTGTTCCCATGTCAGCTGAAAGATGTAATCTCTCCAATGTGTACTGGGTCTGCTCTGAGGTTTCCTCCCAGTTAGACATGCCTAAAATCCTACCAAGGGAGACATCCAGGAGGTGCCCAAATCAGATGCCCAAACCACCTCAACTGGCTCCTTTTGAGACTGAGGAGCTGTGGCTCCACTTTGAGGTCCACCTGAATGTAATAGAACCGGTTAGTCAGCGAGCCCCAAATCCCAACTCAAACGTACCGGCACAGTTCTGGGTTCAAATAATGGAAGGTTTATTACAAAATATTTCCAAAAGGTAACACAAACACAGGTTTTCCTTCTCCCTTTCCACAATACTTTCTTCTCACCACCACACTGCCCTCCTCCACTCAAGTGTTACTCCATGTCCTCCCAGCTCCAACTCACCCAGGTAAAAGAGTGCAGTCCCTTTTATTAAGGGCCCGAGAGTAATTCCGGTGCCACAGCTACTGCCCGATGGACGTACTCCCAAGTCATATGGAAGTCTCACTTATTAAGGAGCACATCTCCCTGCAGCGGCACCCCTGGACCCCGGCAGGACTACACTTCTCAGCATGCCCATCTAGTTCCGTACTGGACACCGATATCCAGGGCTTCTGCCATCTAGTGTCCTGGGGGATCAAAGAGTTTCCAGAGACATCTTCTGGTGGGCTGTCTGCCCATCTCCTCTGGCAATCACTTCCAGGTCTGGCTCCTTCATCTCTCCTGGTCGGGATGCTCATCCAACCCCTAAGTTATTTACACTGTGCTCCTCGCTCAGACACTCTTTTCCGCCACTTGTATCCATGATTTAGTTCTTTCAGTCAGTACCGACAGCTCGTGACCATATATGAGGTTATTAATGTAGATCATCTGGCAAATGGAGAGCTTTGCTTTTTGGCTCAGCTCTCTTCCCACCATGACTGAGTGGTATAATGTCTGCATGACTGCGGACACTGCTCCAATCCACCTGTTGATCTTTTGCTTCCTTCTTCCCTCACTCATGAACAAGACTCCGAGATAGTTAAACTCCTCCACTTGAGGAAGCACCTCATCCCCAACCTAGAGAGGGCACTCCAGCCTTTTTTGGTTGAGAACCAAAGTTTAAATTGAAGGTGCTGATTGGCATCCACAGCCACTTCGCATTTGGCAACAAACCACCCAGTGTATGTCTGAGGTCACAGCCCAAAGAAACCATTAGAACCACACCATTTTAGAGATGTGATCCTGAGGCCATAGAACTGAACCTTCTGCACCTGTTGGTGGGATGTCAGTGACAAAGTGTAGCTCCACACGCTCTGGGAAAGAGTCTGACTTTCTGCTGACAATTTGAACGAAGCTGTCAACCCACACAGGGACCAAATAACTTGCAACAGTACAGTACACTGCGTACACTTGACATAAGCAATAAACAATGCAGAAAAATAACACTATTAACACAGTTGACATAATAACTAAACCGATTAATATTGGTAATTGAAACCCAATGCAAATATTAAATAAACAAGAAAAATCTTAAACCAGGACAATAAGCCCAGCTGAACCATAACACGAGGCATTGGCCCATTATGGGGCCATTAAAGATCTTTGTATAGCTGGAGTTTCTCCAAAGCAAACCAGGCGATTCACTGTCACTGAACTGAAGGCTTTTGATAGAAATATGAATAAATCAGACTCATCACCTGCCTTAGCGAAGTTCAAGAGCAGATGTTGCATATCAGACAGGTTTGCAAAGTGTTAGGCTTGGAGGATACATTTTGAATGAGTGAATAAGCTTTGGCGCTGTGATATCTACAGGAAGGCCTCACAAAGAACCAGAAAAAGACCAGACCTGCCCTTAATTATGGTCTGTACCTATTGGTTAGGCCTCACACCCAGGCTGCCTAGCCCCAAACTCAAAAGGCAGGCTTTCTAGCCTGCAAATACCCAAAACATAAGGCATTAAATGAAATTTGCAGAAATATTAAAAAGAAGGGGGGAGGGGTGCAGCAAAAACCTCTGGCCTAATGAAAGCAAACATATTTGCTTGAAAATTTAACAACTTATTGAACATTTTAAAAGGAATGAACCAAAGGCCAGGCAGAACAAAAGAAAAGTTTTTTGTTTTTTTTTTTAAACAAAAGAGGCAAAATCCAAATCAACAAATCTAAATAAATCTCAAAAACAGAAAAAGTATCTTTTAGACAAAGTAGTAAATCCACAAATAAACAAAATCACAGAAAGAGTGTCTGTATTTATCAAGGGTCCCAAAGTCAGACAACTGTCTTAACTAGCTCAAAAATATCAGAATGATGCAAATGGATCTGGTCCTCCTGTTAGGGTGAAGTAGAAGTGTTTTTATCAATTTTTCCTAATTAAGGAATCTCACCAGGATTTAGGAGAGCGTGTGAGTTATCCTAACTCACTAGATGCTGCCAGAAAATGGCGTTAAGGCAGAGATTGACACATGCATCACAGAAAAAGCTGAATATTTTGAAAATGCTGGCCAACAATGAACTCATAAAAAGATATTGATGTGACATGATGCGGAATAACATTCATAACAAATCCTGTATGTCAAGTGATCGCTCCATCTATATGAAGAGGCCATGCTCTATCAACTGAAATGACAGGGCTGACAAGGTTGTTTTTTTGGCCATGGGGAAAATGCAGCTTTGTAATAGCGATGAGTTGGGTATGTCACAACCAACCATTTCTCAAGTTTTGCACTGAACTTTGAACACCCTTACAACGTGTGAGGTAATCAGCTGATTGAGACATTTCCCCATCACGACACATGAGGTGAAGTTAAAGCAAGCTGCATTCCTGCAAATCACTGGTGTTTCTGGAGTTGTCGGTGTGACTGACAGCACACACATAAAGACTGTTACCCCAAGTGTGGATGAGCGCGAATGTGTGAATCACAAGAGATGGGACATTATCATCACACAGGTGCTCCTGAATACAAACTGTACTGTAGTAGTCAGCATAATACCCTGAAGATATGTGGAGCTAGATGGGCGATTGATGGGCAAATGTCATGCAGGTATGCTGAGCTTGGCACTCCACCAAGTCGCGTTACTCTTTATAAGTCCAGGAAGGTTCAGGAAGGCAGGTGGAGACTCCTGGGGCACTGAGAAATTAAAGCCTCACAGAAGATTAGGGAGACCACACCAAGGCAAACAAACTGGAAGATGAACTAGAACACTAGAGGAGTGAACACCACTTCAGAAACAGTGCCGGAGTAGTTGAGGCGAGTTTCAGTAACTTAATTACAACAGCAGGAAGGCGAGTCTTCTGAAATTACAGCTGCGGATCACTCATTGTTAAGTAAATGTGCCTGTTATCGGGCTTAACTCTCATTTGGTGTGCCTCTGTCTTTTCATCTCAGTGAGCGTTACAGTATTATTCTTCATGTAGAGTTTCTTCTTCATCTTCTTCTCCTACTATTTTGATTATCATTACTATTATTATTAATATATTGGGGTGAACCCCTAGCATTAGTATGAGAAATAGACAAAAACCATCATAATTTCCAATGGAACTTCAAAATGCCTTCATGAGAGCCATTTTGTGGCTCAAAGTACCTTAAAATTGTAACGTCATTCATTCTGGATGAAGGAAGGTGTAGGATGCTTCATAACTACTTTTCAAGTCCTTCTCTGAGGTAGGACAAATTCTTATCTTTAACTATTGCCACACATCCCTGCACAGGGGTCTTCTCAAAGCTCCAGAGAGGTAAGCACTGTCACTAACCACCTTATCGTTTCACCCACAGCTCTGAGTGCCCCAATCAGGAAGAAATAAGAACCAGCGTGCACTTGACAAGCCCCGCCCCTTCCAGGAGAGACTCCAATTAAATGCTGTGCATACCAGAAAGGGGGATCTTTTGACCAGATACATAGAAGGAAAAGCATGGTTGCCAGACAAGTGGCCTCAATGACTGCTGATTGTTCATGTAGGGTGACTTTTTTCCATCCATCCATCCATTTTCCAACCCGCTGAATCTGAATACAGGGTCACGGGGGTCTGCTAGAGCCAATCCCAGCCAACACAGGGCACAAGGCAGGAACCAATCCTGGGCAGGGTGCCAACCCACCGCAGGTGACTTTTTTTTGTTGTTATTTCATTGACTAAAAGGGTTAAGCCTTTTGTGTCCCTTGAACCTCTGCTTGATTGTTTATTTTCATGGCACTGTGTACTTAGTGCTATGTGTTATCTACCCTGCCTCTTGTATTTGGAGCCAAGGGAGGCAGGCCCACCTCATTAGGCCACTGCTGTGATGGCCCACACACTTAGTGAAGCCAAAGCTGAAGAAAGATCAGCAGCTTTAGTATTGCATTTGTGATTTTGACTGCTGATTTTTTGATTTATGGCTCTTATTTGGATTTTTTGGTTTTGATCTGTTTCATAAAAGCTGCACTATGCCTCTTAGTTTTATTAGCTTTAGGTTCTGCCCTTTTTTGTCTTGTCTTGTTTTTTGTTTTGTTTCTCACCTAATGGAATCTCCTTAAGAAATTTTTAAATATAAAGGAAAATGCCCTGCTTTGTGTTGGATTACAGGTTTCAAGGTGTTCCTCTTCTCTATTTTTCTGAGCATTTTGAGGCTTTTAGTATTTAAGTGCCATAGCTTCATTTTTTGCCAGGCAGGCCTTGACGTTGAGTTCTGGCTTGGCTGCCTGTGGTGAGGCCTACTCACCTTTTCACTGTTTGTGTTGAAGGATTTCATAACATTTTACTAATTAAAATCAGAACCTGTGACAAGCCAATCCTACGAAGGAGTTTGTGCAGAGAGAACTGAGGAAGGAGCGCTTCTCATGTACTCCACTCATTGCACCAGGGTGCGTAGAAACCTTTCTTTTTTGCCCTGTGCACAGCTCTGACAGTAACGACCAGAGGTTATTAAGACAAGTTGTCTTTTATTAGATATAAACAAAGCAGACTAGGGTGAGGCTAATGGGAGGAGTAACAGAAAGTGCAAAATAAACAGAAAATGAGCAAATCCAATGAATTCTGTGTCTGCCATACATGGCGGCTTCTCGTCTATCCACTTCCCTCTTCTTGGGCCTCTTCCTCTGATCCTATGGCCTCTTTCCCATCTACCAGAAGTGCTCCTCACTGAAGTTGATTGAGGCTTTTAGACCCCTGCCTGAGTTCACTTCAGAGGTCAGTGTTGGCCTCTGGATGTAAATTGCGATGTTTCACTAAATTCATTGCTAATTCAGCAACTGTTTCGTGTGATGTAAACCTGCCCTAGACTTTCATTATCAGAGATATGAGCAGTATTCCACATTTACAAAAGTACTGCTTGGAAGTTAATGGGTTCTAAGGAATTATACGATTAGCACCTAACTGAAAGCAGCCGTGTGCACGCTCTACTTCAGTCAGTGACTCTTGGTCATCTGTCCCCAAGGTATAAAAAGCATCTTCGGAGTGTACAGATGCGTTTATGTTGGAAATGTCACCATCAGACAGCAAGTGAATAAGCACGATGACAAGTGTGCTTTCTGTTTAGTGTGTCATAAGTGGAGATCAGAGGGCAGGCGCTAATGACACCCAAAGTGGATACACTGCTATTGGCACCTCCGTGTACTGGTCGGTTTAATTAAAACGCAAAGTCTAAAAAAGTCCACAATTAAAAAATAAATAAAGAGACATCAATCTATTAAGAGAATAACTCACATGCCTCTATCTTCCTTAAGTTAACGTGATAATTCCAAGGATTTTAAACTCCACAGTCTGAGAACACAAACGGGCCCACTAAATAAATAAGAACTGCTTGAAACAAACAGCAGATACCTTTGTGGCCTCAGATGAAGTATGCGTTAGGATTACAGTGGATTAGTGTGAAGAAAAGGCACAGACATCTTAACATCCTGATAAGAAGAAGAAAAAAGGTGTTAAAATTTCATTATGCACTGTGAATACAAATCACAAAATCAGCCAACCTCTGCGACTGAGAGCTCCAAATCCATACGGTATATATTTGTATTCCGCTTGTCTGTGTAAAATGCCCCTCAGAGCCCTAATGAAAAGGGACTCTAGGTGACTCTTTCTTTACTCGATTTCAAACATAAACCTCCCAAATTCAAGGCAGATGACTGTTTGATGTGATCCAGATTGCTGGTGACTGGCAGCTTACAGAACGCCCATAAATGAGCTGTCCAGAAACTCATTTATGTGGTTTCACTTTACTAAGCTGAGAAATTTAAAAAAATGCTATTGAATCAGTCAGCTGGATCCAGCTTTCTCCCCCAATTTCCGTCTGAATTCTCATCTGGACAATCAGTAAGAGTCTGCGGAAAGTGCAGTGACTTTGCTATCACCTTACTGTGCCGCAAGCTGGGCCGCTGGCAAACCCTTCAGCTGAAATAATGAAGGTCACAATAAAGATTTTAAGAAAAGTGCATGAGAAGATTTGGAAAGACTAGTGACGGCTGTTTACAAGAAACAAAATAAAAGGTTACTGGGGTCATATTCTGCGTGAAAACATCTACTGTATCAACATTTCTATCCACATTTCTTACAGTTTTTGCAATTGGCTAAACTATGGTAGGCCCGATAATAGAAAAGACTGCAACTTAAAGGATAACTTTGGGATTTTTCAAGTCGAAGATATTTCTTCACAATCATGGAATGTAACAATTTGCCACATAAAACTGAGCTCTGAAATGATGTGCGTTTAATACATTTTACAAATTTTTACAAATAATACATCTTAAAAATTTATCAAATGCTTCCACTTTGATTCAACACATACCTTAATCGTTTAAGAGGTGTCCTTGTGACAATGAAAGGAAACAAGAAATATTGATTTAATCACAGATTCTTGGAAATATTTTCCTCGAGGTAAGAATGCATTTCTTGTTCGCTTGTCTGCTCACAGCTGCCATCATGAGTGAAGTTATGACATCCCCCAACAGGCCCCCAGCACCAAGTATTATTCTGCTTATTATTCTACTTTTGTTTCCTTCTGCAATTCTGTTCAGAAGTTATGTTCTGCCATGGCTTGTAACAACAGATGGGTACGCACTCAGGTCATATGATCATTGCACCTAAACGACCCATTACATTCTGTGTCGTTATTCTTCACAGCCTAAGAGCAAGATTCACGCCGAGAGGCAGCGTAGTGATAAAAGCACACAAATGTTTCTTTGCACTTTGTCCAAATAACAACAAATCTGAAGTGAACTGATAACACTACAGTATATCATATTTTTAATAAAAGCCATTGATTTTTGGAATTGCCAAGCCTCCTGCATGTCACAGTCTCTGTGGTGTGTGACAATATGTACAATAAAGAAAACAAAAAAGGCAGAGTATGCTAAATGTGCAGTCCAGACATGAAGGTGGACGAGAGTCGGACTACACCTTATGAGGAATTGCTAATTGAATATAATATTTTACATTTAATACTACAAAGAACAACAGCTTAAGAAATAAATTACAGTTGCATGCAAAAGTTTGGGCATTGTCGCTTAAAATGTCTGTTACTGTGCATAGTTAAGTGAGCAGAAGATGGACTGATCATCAAAAGGCATAATGATGAAGATGACACATTTCTTTTCAGCATTTTATGCAATATTTGTGTATTGATTTTCTTGTGTACAATTGAGCAGTGAAAAAAGGAAAAGAGCACCATGCAAATGTTTGGGCACTCCAAGATATTTGAGGACTCAGATAATGTGTACCACGGTCTCAGACCTTCATTAGCTCATTAGGGCCATGGCTTGTTCACGGTCATCATTAGGAACCCTCAGGTGATGCAAATTGAGAAGCTGTATAAATTCACAGACTCCCCACAATCAGAGGCCATGAGCTCCTCTAAGCAGCTGCCTAGCACTAAAATAATAAAATAATTGATGCTCACAAAGCAGGATAAGGCTACAAGAAGAAACCATAGCATCTTCAGGTAGATGTTTCCTCCGTTACGTTATATAATGTTATTAAGAAATGTCAGTTAACAGGAACGGGGGAGCTTAAGTTGAGATCTGGATGACCAAGAAAACTTTCTAAAAGAACTGCTCATTGGATTGCTAGAAAGGCAAATATAAACCCTAATTTGACTGCAAAAGACCTTCAGGAGCGGTGGTATACTGTTCTACTGTGCAGTGACACCTGAACAAATAAGACCTTTATGATAGAGTCAACAGAAGAAAACATTTCCTGCATCCTAGCCACATAATTCAGCTCCTGACCTTTGCAAATAAACATCTAAGCAAGCCTGATGCATACATATGTTGGAGAAAAAAGGGTGCTGAATTCCAGGAAAGGAACACCTCTCCAACCATTAAACATAGGGGTGGATCGATCATGCTTTGAGTTTGTATTGTAGCCAGTGGCACAGGGACCATGTCATCGATAGAGGGTAGAATGGATTTAAATAAATACTAACAAATTCTAGAAAGCAAACACCACACCATCTGTAAAAAACTTAAACCAGTAAGCCGTGTGGTGGGCAAAGACCAACCACCTGGACAAGAGTCCCAGTCATGCAAAAGAGAAAAGTAAAGGGGAGTCTATTCAGGATAATCTCACAGACCTCAACCAGGGGGAGGATGCAGCGACTATATCGGCAATGTTGTCCCATCCAGCATGAGGTTTCCCAAGATTATCGGGTGATGCCCCAACCCTCTCACCTCCCTATAGCTTCAGTTGTGCAGTCTCCCCACTTCTTTTAAATGTGAGCTGTGGAATGAGAATTCCCTGAAACATTCAAGGAAACGCAGTCATTGCTGTTAATGGCCATTCTACCGACATGTCCATGTCATCCGCTTCTCATTTTGTCTTAGAACACAATCTGTTGTATTGCAATACAAAAAGCCAAGAAGGGATATTAAGCCAACTCCTTGTCCCTCAGCCCTACCATTAAAAGACATGCAACCTGGCCTACGCTCACTTTAGGCCCTGGTAAAACCCTGGAGTGCATCACTTCATGCTTCTATTGACCTGGCGTGCACAAGGAGGTGTGGCATTTTTGCAGATCCTACCTGGAATGCCAACTCACCCATATACCCTGGCAGGATCTTGCCCATCTTGTCCCATTGGCAATAATCAATCCCTCCTCCGAGTAAGTGGCTTGACATGGATATCACTGGGCCACTTGAACCTTCAGCTAGGGGGCATAAGTACAATCTCATCCTGGTGGATTATGCCACCCGATTTCCAAATGCCATACCCCTTCAGGTGGCTAATTCCAAGATCATAGCCCAGAAACTAATAGGGGTCTTCTTGCATGTTAGCATCCCCAAAGAGATCCTTACAGACCGGGGATGCCTTTCATGTCACGGATCTTCACTAGACACCGCTACATCAAGACTTCTATTTATCATCCCCAGAGGGACGCCCTCATTGAGCATTTTAAAAAGATGCTCAAACAAATACTGAGGAAGGTGCTGAAAATGGACAAGAAAGAAATGGACCAACTCATGTTTCTTGTTTTATTCGCTTTCAGGGAGCTTCCTGGTTCTCCTCCTTCGAGCAGCTGTACAGCAGACAGCCCCCGAGATTGCTTGACTGTGTCCAGTAGGGATGCGAAGAGGAAGCCATGCCCGCCTTCCTAACATTGTCGAGTATGTCTGTGAGCTACAGGACCACTTTGAGTAGCTGTGCCTTGCAGTGAAGGAACATTTTGGGGACGCACAGCAAACACACAGGCTCGGTTATACAATTAAAACTCTTGTCTCAGAGAATTTTGTCCCGGGGACAGAGTCATGGTGCTAATACCCACTCCATTCTAAGCTCCTCTTGCATTGGCAGGGGCCCTGTGAGTCAGGAACCGAAATGGCTTGGTGGACTACCTCATATACCAGCCCAATCGGGGTTTAAGAGAGTAGATCAACCTTCTGAAGCCCTGGGTAGACCATGATTCTAATGACTCCAATACTCCCGCATTGTTGCCCTTTACAGATGCCAGACAATTAAATTACAGGGACAGACCCAGTCACCAGTAAAGGACCGAGCTGGGAGATGTCATCGCCTCAATCAGGGGTCCTGTCAGTGATCACTTGGGATCACGAATAATATTGCCCTTTAATATTATTACAAAATTTGGGGTGGTCATTCATGAGCACTCATACCAACTCCAGGAGGCCAAGAGGGCAGAGGCGGAACATGCCAAGGGTGGATTACCCCCTAGAGCGTCAAGGAAGCACTCGGTACCTGTCCACCCTTGACATGATGAAATGATACTGGCAGATTTCCCTGACTGTGAAGGAAAGACTGCGTTTAGAACCCTGGTCATTGGCAGTACCATGTCCTACCCTTTGGGCTGCATGGGTCCCTATGACCTTCCAGTGTCTGGTGGACAGACTGCTCCAACCCCACAATGCCTATATTGCTGCCTACCTTCATGACATTGTCATTTATATCAACATCTGGGAGGAAACCTTACTTGCATATCAAGAATGTCCTCCACACCATCTGTGACACTGGACTGTGGATCAACCCTCAAAAATGTATTTTTTGGGTTGACCGAAGTTAAGTATCTCAGTTACATGGTGGGTGGAGGACATGTCAAGCAGCAGTGGTCCAAAGTTGCTGCCATTTGAGAGTGGCCCTGGCTGCAAACCAAGAGGAAGGTACAGATTTTCCTGGGACTAGCAGGTTACTACTGCAGGTTTGTGCCCCACTTTTTCGAGCAAGCTGCACGTCTTACAGAACTTACTAGGAACAAGGTGTCCAACATGGGGACGTGGACCACAACTGCGTTCTCTGACTTGCAACCAGCACTAATGTCTACTCTGCTTTTGCTGTCTCCTGACTTTTCTCTTTTTTTTCTTCTTCAGACTGATGCCTCAGACACTGGCCTCAGAGGTGTGTTGAGCCAAATCGTCATCGGAGCAGGACACCCCATCATTTATATCAGCTGGAAACTACTGGACCAAGAGACGAGGTATTTGGCAAATGAACATGAGGCCTTTGCCATAAAGTGGGCCATCACCCAATTCCAATACTACTTGCTGGGTCAGGAATTTACCCTCGTGACAGACCATACCCCCTTGCAGTGGCTTTGTTCCCACAAAGACTCAAATCTGCAGTTACCCACTGGCTACTAAGTCTCTAGCCCTATAAGTTCAGGGTGCAACACCAGCGCGGGACCCTCCACGCCAATGCTGTCTCCTGGGCCTACGAACTCATGGCCAGGTCCATTTGATCAGCTGGGCTCGAGCTAAGGAGGGGTCCGAGGTGAGAGGGGGTGCTGCCACTACACTGTCTTCTCTTTCTCCCCCTACAGTGCAGAGAAGCCGCCCACTGAGGGTAGTTAACTTTGCCCCTTCAGGTCCTGCTGACATAAATTGCAGGCTTCCCAGAATGAGGCATCACTTTTGGCCCATGCAAGCCGCAGGACTGAGGTCTGTCAATGCCAGATTGTTCGACAACCTTTCTGATCCTGTATAAGGGAACCTGCGCCAAGACACATCTTTTATGTTCTCATGTTTCTTATTTTTTCCTCCTTTTTGGCTGAATAAAAGTAATGACCCAGTTGGTGTCCAAAAATTTCTCACTTGTTGAGTCTGTCATTACTGCACCTGGCCACACTATATGTATATATAAATATATTCTAAACAGAAAAAAGAAGTTATTTGAAAACGAAATGTTAAATGATCTTTCATCTTCCAGGAAATGGAACAGAAAACAAACAAAAAGAAATCTCCAAATCATAAGGGAGCTAGTTTACAGCAAGGCTATAAATCAAGCCTACTGTAAAAAAGGATCACTCATGCACCGAGTTTAGGCTTTATGGCTGTCGCTGCTGCTATTTTATACAGTTCTTTGAGCTTTTATTAAGAATATCTGCAGCACTTCAAACCCCATTAAGAAACCACAATGCTAATTTAGTTTTAATCATTATAGTAGATGTCAACACAATAAGCCATTTAATCTTCTTCTTTTTTGACAAAGTTTATTGAAGTTCAAAAATTCCACTGAGCGTAACCACAAGTGAAAGCTCGTATGAAGTAGAAGAAATGTCTAAAACTGGGGCCAGATCAACTCTTTCAGGGCTGATGTCAACTTTTGTCAAAATTCAGGCGTATTGGATGGTAATCAGCTGTAAACTGCAACAAAACTCACCCTTACATTTTAGTCCGACTCTCTTTGCTAGAAATTTAAAGTTACAGAGCTTTGTTGATTTAACCTTGATTCCCTACGCGTGCATGAGTAGCGGAGAACAAACAATCTTTAAAATGGCACCGACATCTGGTGAGAGACCAAAGTGAATGTGCAAAGTGGGGACTTTTACTTAATTTCGCTGAACAGGACCCCGACTTGTCAGACTCCGAGTTTGATGCAAGTGATCTGGAGGTGGATGTCAAAAGTGAAAGTGAGATACCAGCATCATCTGATTTGGTCTCCAGCTGATGGTGGTGCTGAACACTTTCGTGCAGCTGATGCACTTACAGCAGCATTTGCCCGGTAGGACCACCACTTATGATGACAAGAGGTAAAAACCACATTGCTTAACACAGCAACAGCCACTGCCACCCACCTGCTTTGCAAAGACAGCCAGGTAGCTGGCCCATTGTGCAATCCTGCTGACCATCGAGGTGCCCCCATGCAGCCACTGCCAACAGAGAAGCTGAACATGCGCCAACGGCAGCCACAGCATATAGCAACAGATGTTTTATCTTGACTTATGTGTGAAACCGTTGCTTTGTGTGCTTTTCAGAAAACTATGTTTTTTGGAAAAAATATTCAGCCCTCAAAGAGTTAAAACTCTCTCTGTTTATTTCTTGAGTCTGCCATCATCTCACAGTCTCGACTCATCTGAGTAGTTTATCCACAGTCATTTCATCTATTAACCCAATCTTTGCACTAATGCTGTTAATATGATGACATTGTTTATAAATTAGCAAGGGAGAAGAAGGCCAGGCGTTGTAGTTGTTTTTGGCTGCAAACTTAGCATTTTAATTCTGTTCATTTGTCTGTCATTGTAAATTGGTTTCATCTGCTTAGGGTCACAAGAGGCGAAGCCAAACCAGGAAAGCAATCAGAGGCCTAAGTTAGAATCTTAAATGCCACAAATTAAATGAAACGCCTCAGACTGCATTTTGAGAGAGATTGGCAACAATCTCTAACCAATTCTCAAACATGGAAATGAAACACTGAATGGTAAAGCAGTAGACTGAATGTCTAATAGCATTCTCTTTTTAGGAGGGGGTCGGGTTTCGACATTCAGGGCTGATCTTCATACTTCCTTCTATCCATTTTCACAACCTCTTTTTCCACAATAAGGTCACTGCTAATCGCTATATTTTCCCAGTAGTGCTGGGCTACAGACAGAAACTCCTACATGGAAACCAGATATACAGGACAGTCAAAAGATTTGTGAATTAGCAAGCAAACGTGTGATCATTCACAATTTCCCTGGTTCCATCCATGACAGCAGATTTATGAAGTTTTGTCTTTGTGAAGAATATTCATCTCTGTGCACAATTCAGTTGCAAATTACAAGGAAAAAGACAAGAATGTGGTAATGGAATGCGAAAAACTGAAAAGTACCAATACCTCTTCTCACTGTGGTGTGAATTACATTTCAAGCCTAACATTGTTGTAGCCTATACACATTTTAATTTCAAAAAAAGAAAGAAAATATATTTAATTGACTATTCCTACTCAGAGAAATGAAAATAGTAGATATCCACTGTAAGAAGAAGCACTAAATCCTGCCTCTAAAAATTTGACTCCATTAAGGGTTCAAGTTTTTCAACCATTTAAAAAAAACAATGGAAGGATGACGCAATACAAGTCAAAGAAAACAATTAAAAAGCTTCATAAAAAAATTAGTTTATTTCTAAAAATACATTTTTAAACAATACAGATCAACTCTGGCTGTACAAAGTTATTTTTACTCATGTATTTATATATAAACAAGCTATATACTGTATAGGTTACGAAACATGTGAGGGTTAACTTTTTTTGTTATTTAGCTGGCATTTCAATTACTGAAGAAAACACTCTTTGACAGATATCATGCCCTGATGTTTGTGCTTCACTCTCTGCTGAATCTGTCAACAATATCAAACAATAAACCTTTAAACTCATGTTAACAGAAACACTGATAGAAGTAAAAGAACAGTTTCAAATGTGGGAGAGAAAACAAAGGATACACTCATGGGTTGAGGGTCACAGGGTGGGCACTCTGCCCCTGCAAAGTTGAGATGTTGTCCAGCTGAATTACCCGTAAAACTGTTGTGGATAACTGGCATGACTCTCGTCTGAGTCTAATTAGACGTAACAGAGGCAGCTCCCCGAAACGACAGGAGAACTGCAGTCGGTAAGTGGGTGATGAGGCAACGGGGGGCAGGCTTGTGGAGAGGAAGAGGAGAGAGATTGGCGAGGAGAGGACCGGGCTATTGGCAAACTAATCATGGCAAACTAATCATGTATTATCCTCTGCTGAAAATACATTTTGGTATTTCAAATAACATCTTTCTGAAAGACCCTAACCCTAATCATTTCCAGCTTTTCTTGTGAATAAAGTTATCTATCTATCTATCTATCTATCTTATACTGACATTCCAATATATTAACTGTTTGTAATTTAAGTCTTCGCCTATAGCCCAGTGGCGTAGCGTGGGTGTCAGCCACCCGGGGCGGAGGAAAATTTCGCCCCCTTATTTAGGAATTTCAATTTAAAAGACTAAAATATACAGTAATTCTTTACCGCCCCCTAAAAGTGTCACCCAGGGCGGGCCGCCCCTGACGCCCCCACTACGCAACACCACTGCTATAGCCCAATGAAGAATTAGCTTATTAGCCCCCAATTTTGGCAAAATTTTTTGCCAATGGTTTAGCTTCTCTATAAGAAGATGTTCACTGATTCCTTGACTTCTAGAAAAGTCCTTTAAACTGTAAGTTAGTAAAAGCAGGAACAAATACAATGGTGTGAAATCTGAAATCTTTCGCCTTTCCAGAACAGTCATTAATAAGAGCTACGGTATTAATAAAGTTTATATTTGGCTAGCCTACTGTTGACTACTCATTTCCAAATGGATTCACTGACTGATCCACGTGTAAACCCGCTTCATCCAATTTGGGATTGCAGGCCATGGCCTAACATGCAGAAATATATCTTTATAGTAACAGTCAGATAGAAATGGTGTGGTTGATGTTGAGGTTAGAATTTTTAATTTTATTTCAAGTTCACAGTCCTAACTCTCCAAGCATTATGCATATAAAATAACTTTTTTTTTGGCAGGGAAATTATAATTATGCATTTGAAGATGATTACAGGAGTAGAGATTTCATTCTGTCATCCTCACCATGGTTCTATAACGAAATGTGTTCTTTTTGGCAGAGGCAAACACAAACTTAAAAGAAAATTCTATGTCCTGATACCCTTTAACCTCAAACCTACATAGTAGACAGTGCAGTAACCCATTTACATGTCTGAAATTCCTCCAAGAAAGGCAAATAATACGCATGGCCAATTTGTAGATCTTTACATAAAACTTAAACCCTTTGAACAGCTGCCACAAAAAGCAAGGCAGACATCAGGTAAAGACATTGGCACTAAAGCTTCAAATGTTCTTTGTGGTGAGACCGTGTTTAAGGACCTAAGGCATAGAAGTCAGATACAGTAAATGTAAGCCACTTGAACAGATAGAGTATGCTGCCTGTGCTGTGTCACCTGATATCAGCTTAATGTTGTATTCTTTTGAGCAGTTTTCATTAACTGCTTTTACACTTTAACTTTAAAAAAAGAGGCCGTTCATCAATTTCAAGGTTAGTAGTAACAAATACTGTGCTGTCAAATGAGGGGCAATTCAATCAAATAAAATGTAAACATTCTCAACCTACTGAAACACAACAAATATAAGAACTTGAAAACAGGAGTAAATCATACATACGTTTTCAGTTTTTACACCACTGTAGTAGAAGCAGTTGTTGAATAAATTTTCAAGAACACAAGTAAATATTGCAGGTTTGTAGGATCAATTGTGTTGCATGCACAGAGTACAGTGAAATTCTTACTTGCATGTGCTGATCAACATACAACAAGTCACCCCCCTCTGATTAGTAAACACAGCCATCTTACCTCAAAATTTCTGCCCTACTTGAACTGATGAGGAAGTCCACCAGGTTGAGATCAAGTTGGAAAGAACGTTATTTCTTTTTTTTTTTTTACTTCAATGGACTGGGATATTTTGCAGCATCCTCCAAAAGCACACAATTGTGTTTCAAATTCACACAGATCAGTCGTATTCACATTTGCAATTTCAAGTCTATCTGTCGTACACACAGTCTGGATTTCTTGGCTTTTCCGATTTCTCTAAAGTTACCAGTGTACCTCTGCCGAAGCTGCTGGCCTGTGACAATGCTCTTATTGCCCTGAAAGATCTTAATAGCATGTCTTCTCGAGAATTACTGCAGAGTATAGCCACATGTCTTAATAGACAATTTGTTTGGAATGACTGGACGAAGTGTGCTTAAGAAATGCTGAAGCTCAGTCCACCAGGGGATGAGCGGCGCTCTCTCAATGACAGATATGACAAGCATATTTTGATCACATCTGTTGAGTTTTCAGTTTTAGGTTCAGTTTGGACCTTCAAACTCCATCACGGATTCAAGAATTTCTGAGGAGGTCCATTGGTCAGAGTTGCTCTGATATGCACTGCAGCTAGCTGCATTGTAGATAACAGATGATTTTTTCCATTTGTTAAAGCTAGCGTTGTACAGAAAGGCAGTACTAACATTCAAAATATACCTGGCAAATGTCTCAGATGAGAAAAAGTGCACTGCTCTAAGGAGCCTTAATCTGTTAGGATGAATGACAGCCGGGCCAGCTTTAGCATTCTT
>NW_024378528.1:0-168811 GCF_016835505.1 Polypterus senegalus
TTCTGTCTCTCAATGAGAAGAATAGAAAATCCCCCCTTTTTGGGGGCGCCCCTGAGTACCCACGGGAAGAGGATGCCGGGGGAAATGGGAACAAGGCAGTGAGAAAAAAGGACAGTTGCCGGGTTTTAAATGTTAAGCCCCAAACCAACCAAACCTGGGGGGATCAAAGTGAGGGGGGGGAGCTACAGTTTTTTTAAAAAATAATAATCTACCCCAAACAAAACACCGGGGTAAGTAACATAAAAAAATATCTTTTCCCAGTTTTAGAATTCCTTTTTGCCTTCTTCCTGAATTCAACAGAATGTTGTGTATTTGATTACTTACTCCAAAAAAATGACCCCAACAACCCCCCACTTTTATAAAATTCAAATGGCCTTGTAGATCCTAAAATTTACTGACATGATGTTTTAAGTTTTCCTGGCCTTCACCAGTTTCTTTACTTATACACCCAGTTTTTTTTTTTATTTTTTTGGTGTTGTGTGAATTTAATTTCCCAGCTTGTTGATGTGATTTCTTCAAAACGCAAGAACTAACTCCACACCGGGCCACCATTTCTGTGTTTGCCTTTCAGGCCCAAATCAAACTTACATAAATTAAATTTAACCTTTATTTTAATCTTTTTTTATCATTCCATTTTTTTTAAATTAAACAAGTTTTTCATGAAATGTCAAAAAAAATGGGGGGAAATATAAGTCAAAAAGAAAGAAAAAATACAAAGTAAACTAATTTGATTAATCCTTCCCCTTTGTGTAAAAACAGAAACGCTTTGGGACTGATACATCAAGAGGGGATTTGAGGAGAGAAGAACTGAAGGAAACGAGGGGCTTTGGGCGAGAAAGGGGGAGTGGAATGGGGAAGAAACACTTCATAAAGTTTTTAAATTTAAATAGAATTTAAAGGCAGAGCTTCACGGGATGTAGTAGGGACACGAAGGGAGTTAGAAAATTGTGTGGTGTCCTTCATGGCCTTTCACTGTTGAAAATTGGGGTTTTATTCAGTGAAACTCAGACGCATCCCCTAAAGTCCCTGATATTCCATCAACTGTTTAAAGGGGGGACTTAACTCTACTGAAAAAAACTCCACTGAAGGTAAACGTGGTTCTGAATTAGACCAAAGCAAAACGCCTATTAAGGTCTAATTTGGTTTTTTAAAAAATCATTACATACAATCAAGTTCAACTTAACAACAAATTTTTTCAAAGTCAAAAAAAAAAAAAAAAAAAATCAAAAAGTAAAACAAAAATTTAAAAACAAACAAAAAATGCAAAAAAAAAACAAAGACAGAACCCACAACCCAAAAAAAGAGAAAAAGGGAGCGGGGCCAAAATTCCTGATTTTTGAAAAAAATTTAAATAAAAAAAAGGCAGACTTTCCCCCCTGCTATGGATGTTTTTTTAAAGTTTACTATTAGATATTGATATATTTTAGAAAGGTTTTGAACAGATTTTTAAAATAATTTTGTTTTTAAAGTGAAACATCAGTGACCCGGCATCACGGGGGGTTGGGGGTCTTCAGGCGCGGAAAAGTCCAAAAGCTCCAATGTGAGCAAGGCAGTTACAGTCAATGTGTTTTCCCTTACTTTGGCCCTTATTGTAGCCCACCAACCATGGCTGTCTTGAAAAACATTCAAACATTTTGCCCCAAGTTACTTTCTTGTCCTCCCAAACGGGGGCCCAGTGAGGTGGTGCCCATTGCCACACCCCGGGGTTGGATTTTTCCCCAATTTCAAATGGTAAAGTTGTCGGGAATGAGCAAGCAGATGGTTAAATACTCACATTTTGGAGCTGGGGTATTCTATACAAACTGACTTCCTCCCCTTTTTCTGAGATATTCATTAATAGGCCCTTTTTCCCCGAACCTGGCCCCTTTAAAGGGGAGATTTTTAAATTTTTTTAGATTTGCCCATGCGTCGCCTTCAGGACTTATCAGGTTTTCTGAAAAGGAAAGGGGTGGGAGGTGGGGAAAATTGGGGTTTTTTGGGGAGTTTTTTGTTGTCTGTAGCCGGGAACTTTGGTAAAAAAGGGATAACTTAGTTGGAAACGTTCATAAAATTCCAGTGGTTGACATCAGGCCTTTGTTTCCCTTTTTTGGGTGACTTTTCACACCCAGTAGTTCTAGAGGTCAGAGGTTTGTCCAGTTCCTCTGCACTAAGAGTGTAAAATTTAAAAGCCATTTTCCTAGTTCTATAAAATGTGGAATATTTATTGATGATAATGCAAAAAATTTGGGGGGTTTCTTAAACCCCCGGAATAGAATTGAGTTGGTATTTTCCTTTTTTCCTTTTTTTTGAGAAACAATGTTTTTTAGTAAGTGTTTTGCCTTTGTGAAAGGTATGAGGCAATTTTTTTTAACCTTTCCTTTAATTCTTTTTTTCCGTTTTGTGCTTATGAGGAACCTGGGGGTTATCTGGCCCAGGCCTAAGGGTCTTTTAGGGGAAGAAATTTAAAAAAAAAGTTTGTTTTAACGATTTTAAAGCATAAAGAAGAAGAAATAAATTTTTTAAGTACAGAAGTAACCAAAGTTTCATAAAAAAAACAAGTTTATAAAGATACTTTTTTCCTTTTTGTTTTATTCTTTTTTTAACTTTTTTTCTTTTTTTTCTTTTTGGAAATTATTTCCCTTTTAACTTTAACTAAATTTTTTTTAAAAAACAAATTTTGACTGAGAGATTTTTTTTAAACCGGCCTACCCGGCCTGATTTTGCTTTATGCAAAGGGGCTACACTAAATTTAAAAAAAAACCTGCCTAAGTTTTAAAACCTGTTTTTAAATTTGAACCTGCCTGGGACTGAAAGTTTTAAATTGCCTTATCAAAAAAAAGAAAGCAAGCCTGTATTTTCAATGCCTGAATCGACTGAACGAAAGGGGGAAATTTAAAAAAAGACTCAACAGGTATTTTAATCTTTGTCTCTGATCAGGGACATATTTGAAATTGTTAGTGCTCTTAAAGGCTGTATAAATTACAAGGTTTTTAAGTACAGTATTTTGGGACGCCCATGTTTAACCAAAGCCAAAACGGCGGGTGTAATAAAAATGTTTTGAATATGACGCCAAAAAGGACCATCATATTCAGCAAATAAAGCCTTCCAGTTCATTATCAGCTAAACTTCAATCCGAAAGACGAAAAAAAAAATTATCTAGTGTGATGAAGGCTGTGAAGGATTTAAAAATAAATTTTATCTGTGAAACTATAAAATCGATCCCCGGAACCTGTTCTTTAACCAGAGTTTGGGTAAAAAAGGTTAAGTGTCAAACTTTTACCCACCCAGAACAACGGATACACGGAAAAGCTTAAAAGGGACTTTGATGCAAAAAGGGAAATTGTTCGACATTTTTGGAAAATAAGGGGAAATGGGTTTTTAAGACGAAAAATATAAACTTCAACCAACAACCGACTTTTCCAGTTACCAATTTAAGGAATATAAAAGAAAGATGACTTTTTGCAGTTAAAGTTTCCCCAAACCTCTGCAAAATAAAAGTCCAAACACATTGACTACTTCTAGTAGTGCCATCGATCTCAAGGGGCACACGCCTGCTTTTTAAAGCAGAGAATCAAAGAAACAACAGGCCCTAGATTAAAAGGGCTAAATTTGAAAAGCAAAAAGAGATCAATTGGCTTTGAGGCAGCTAGCAGAATCCACCAAAATTAAAAAAGCACTTAAAGGCTCAATCCGGGTCCAAATGCGGTCGAAACAAGGGAAATTTTAAAAGTCCGATCCAGTTACCCAAATAAATGGCAAAAATCCCCACAACGTTTTATGATCACAAAAAAAGCGCAGCACCCCCAACAATCGTTTTATGATAAGCGCACGATCAACAGAAAGAACAACAGTATAAGACTCAAACCCCTTTATGCCACAAAAAGACCCCAATATTTGCGGACCCCTTTGAAATATGTGGACTTTATAAGAGCATTTGACCGAGCATGGAGGCATAGAAACCCCCAAAAAAATTGGACCATTGGCACAGTTTAAAAAGGTTCACCTCAAGATTGTTAAAACTGTAAACACTTGTCACCGTTAGAAGGTTATAAAAGGCCAGAAAGAAATTAAAAGTCTCAGGAAACCAGCTACAGAAAGCCATGTCTTTTGAGAAAAAAAAAAGGGCGATCGCAAATGCCAAACGATGGAAAGGAAAGAGAAAAGAAATTTTTTGTCGAATGTATAAAATTTTGCCCAACACAAAAGCGGACAACAAATTTTAAAGTAAGGATAACCTTTCTACTAAAGTTCCAAATGTCCACAAGACCCCCAAGCACCCTGGCTGCAAAGTACAGGTATTAGTACGGGCTCAACACCTCTCGCTGATCCCGTGAACTTTTTAACAACAGCCAACATCGCTTTTTGATCCCCGGGGAAGCCAGCTCCCCAAAACCATACCTTCAAGAAAAAGGACAAAAATATCAACGAAAAATCCCCTTTAAAAAGGGGCCTTAGCGTTACAAACTTTTTTGCAGTGGACAAAATTTGGATATAGACACCCGTCAAAACGGCGGAACGGGTTTTACGAAGGTAAGCACGCTTTTTTAATGAAAATTTTAAAACTTAACTACTGGGGAATTGACATTAACTTTAAAGTAAAATTATTTTGAAATCTAAAGACTTATGCTTTTAAATGCCTTAAAAAAGGACATTTTAGTAAAGATTGTGAAGAAAAAGATTAAAACCAAAATGTTTTTCCAGTTACATCCAGTAATTCTGAAGAAAAAAAAATAGGCACCATGATAAAATCACACCTCCTAAAAGGGGATGTGGGAAAACATTTTGTTTTTTTTGAACCACTAAAGACTTGTTCTGTCGGGGCCGGGAAAGGGGTGTGTCTTAGGTGACTCCAGTTCGAAATCCAAACGAGTGAAAAAAATTTGAAACATCTGCTCTAAAAGACTCTGACAGCTCAGCTACATTTTTGCACTGAAAGTTTGCAAGAGCAGTTAAATCTTTCTAGAAGAAAGTCTCACATCTACATCAGCACTGTAGAAAAAAGACACAGTAAATATCAGAAATTAATAAAATGTATAGTCTTGGAGTTAAAATCTTGGGATAGAAGAAATACATTTTTTTATACACCCGAAGTGTACACACTGAACCTGAACCAGTAAAAGGAGAACATCCCCAAAGAAAAGATTCAAAAAATTGTCAATCAAAAGAATGCATCCCCCAGCTAAATATTGACCAAAGCAATAATATTGTAAATAAATCCTATTATTAATATTGTTGTTGTTAAATACAAATGCCCGAAAATCTGAAACCATGGCCATCCCCATATGAAGTGAAAGTTTGCAAAAAATTCAGAGGGGGGGCCTGAAGGTAACCCCAAAAAATGAACTTGAGGAAACAAAAAGAGTGATCTTTTTGGTGCTACTTTGCTTTATTGTGCCTCTTATGCCTTAAAAAAACAGAGAGGATGCAAAACCCGTCCAGGAGCAGTTAAACTGTGTTAAAAATTTTATGTTGAGACTGTTTAAAGTCATTGCCGAAGAACAAGCCATAAAATTGGCCAAAGATCTTAAAGCCCTTTTTTAAAGGGAGGTTTTATTTACAAAAAGGATAAGTAATAGAGACGTTTTTTCAATCCCGAAGAAGACAGGGGAATATCAAAAGACTTGGGCTTGCCTGATCTGTTCCAGTTGAAAGAGCTTTGGGGGTTTAATTGCAAACCGACGCGTTTCAAGTTCCAGGTAAAGCTGCAAGATAAGCCCTACAAAGGGGATTCTGTCTGGTAGTTCAAAAATGACCCATTGGATTTTAGGGAGTCATATTACCGCCGCTTATTCTAAGAGAACTGTAAAGGAAATAGCTGGGGTCGAAGGGAATGAAGTATGTTAATGGAAAAAAGGAGGCTTTGGGGACTTGTGGGTTTTTAAATGAGACAGTGCTTTAAACCCCTGGATTTGGTCAAATAATGACAGCACAAATGCATCATTTTTGAGATGCTTCAGAAAACGGTATGGCACTGTTTCCTACCTCCTTTTGATAACAAAAAAAATAGAGACATTTTCATTTCAATGGGGGAAAACCAGAGTGGCACCACTAAAACTTTCACTATAAAAAATGGAACTTGCAGCAGTGATTGAGTCAAAATGGACAAATGTTAAACGGAACTGCAGATTCCCCTGCAAGAGACAATCTTTTGGGGCTGACAGCACCACATTAAAGGGACATGCAAATGAAAATGCCGCACAAAACCTTTGTTGCCAACAGAATGCAGTGATAAAAAAGCACACCAACCCCAAAAAGGAGTACCCAAAAATCCCCGCGGATCAGGATCAAGAGGTTTGACAATAGAAATTCTAAAAAGTAAGACTTGGATACAAAGCCCAATTTCCCACACACCCGAACCAAATGGCCTAAGAGACCAGATGAGGTGGACTTGTCTACAGCCCATCCGAAATCAAAAGGTGTGTAGCAAATTTTGATGTGTAGAAGAAAAACTGAACCGTAAAAGACTTATAGAACTACCGAATGGTACAAATTAAAAAAAAGTAGCTTGGTTCCTTAAGTTTTTAAAAAGGGACGCTTTTAAAAAAGAGAAAAGGCAATTCAATATAAAATTAGCAAAACTGAAAATACCCAGAAAAAAAAAAGGCTGATGTAAACATAAGAAGGGAATTTTTAAAACAATAATGGACTAAAGCCTCTGTCTCAAAATATTGTTAAAACAGAAAAAGAGCTTATTCACCAAGTCAATAAAGCTACCCAAAAAAGTTAAAGACTAAGTAAAAATCGGCCTATAAAAAAAAAGCAGTAAAATCATTAAACTGGACCCGTTCGCGGGGTGGAAATGGGGGTTTGGAAGGTCAAAAACAGAATGCCAAAAAGGCAAACCACCTGAATCATTAGAAGAATTACATATTGCCACTCTATTAGGGAACAAGTTCTAAAGTTTACATTTTGTAATTACAAGATGCTACAACCTGAAATTTGGGGAAAAACAAGCCAATTTCAAAGGCAGTCAGAAGAGTTTTGTGCAGATCCCGACCACACACCGGGCAGCCCTTTTAAAAACGCCCTTGCTCCAGGAACAAAAATATTAAATGACTCATTTTCTTTTTCATCCTAATTTTAAAGTTTCTAAATTTAGTGCTTGTGTTTATACATTAGAATAAGCTATAAAAATTTTAAATTTAGTATTTGTGTTTTTATAGTAGAAACTAAGTTAAGCTTCTTTAAAGGGTTTTTTTTAAGTTTGTAAAAAATGAAGGCCTTATTAAGAAAAATTAATAATTTATTTCTGCCCCACTAAACAATTAGGGGCCGGGTGTGTGGCCCTTTTTCCCAGTTCTATAAAATGTATGAATATTTATAGATGATAATGCATAAAATATGGGGGGGGTTTCCTTTAAACCCCGTGAATAGAATTTATTGGGATTTTCCCGTCATTTCTAACAGTTTTGAGTAAACAAAATTTCTTTTTAATGTTTAGCCTTGCCTTGTGTAAGGTATAGAGGAATCGGTTTTTAACCCTTCCCCGAAAGAATTTTTTTTGTGTTCGTGGCTTATGCACGTACTGAGTTTTGGCTTTTTCTGGCCAGGCCCAAGGGTCTTTTTTAGTGTGAAGTAACTCGTAAAATAAAAGTTTAAGTTTTGAACCGATGTTTAAAGCATAAAGAAAAAAATAAATAGCTTTTAATACAGAAGAACCCAAACTTCATGAAAAAAAAGTTTTAGGATACATTTTTCCTTTTTTTGCCCCTTTTTTCTTTTTTGTGTAACTATTTTTCTTTTTATTCTTGTATGGATTATTTTTTAACTTTCATAAATATTTTAAAACAAACTTTTTACTGGGGATTTTGACACGCTCTTCCTGCCCGATTGCCTTATGCAAAGGGGCTACACAGCTGTTGTGTTTGTATTACTTTAAAAAACCCCCCAGTCTGTGTCTCCCTTCTTTTTAAAGAAAAGTATATAAAGACTTATAGTCTTTTAAAAAATTTTGAGTTATATTTTTAGGTTCAATTTTTTTCCAGTTCGCGGAAAATTTTTTTGGTTTCAAAATTCCTGCTTGTGGATTGCTGAGCTAAGATCTTATTTGCCTTCTCCATTTCCTGTGATGTTGTGATTTAAAGATGAGTTGTTCTGATTCTTTTATTATCAAGAGTTTAGGTTCGTTAGAGCCTGTCTTGTCCTGTAAAATCCCCTTATTTGGAGAGATGGGATATTTTTGATTTATTCTGGGATTGTAATGGTCTTCTTCTTCATTCTGGTATTTCTCAGTTTTATTAGACTCACAACAAGGATCTCCATTGTTTGACTGAGTGCAGATTTTACAAAATACACCTCCAAATGTTTAACTTCAGCAATATTTTATCAAAAAGGACAGTAAGGTTTTCTAGTGGGGGCATCGGAATCTCAGATCCACTGTCCTTCATTATTTTTTCCTGGGAGTTTACCACTTTTCCAGTATCTCATTGGGGTTCTTCCATTTATTCCCGATCTTCCACCACATCCTCACATTTCAGTTTGGGTTAATTGGCAGAAACCCAAGTTGGACTTCCATTGTGATCACTAGCAGCTCTGACCCTGTAATGAGCTGGCGGACTGTCTATGGTAGCACACTCCGATGACCAGTTCGGCAAGAGTCATTAAAGTGAAAGTTCTCATCCAGCAGGTCAGAACTCTTCACACACATTTCTGTGCCCAGACAGACCAAACTTATCCAACCTAATTTATTTAACACAGCTCGCATAAACAGACCAACACCATCAAGTGTACTAAAGTATAAACACAGCCGGTCCAGACCAGTGGGGTGTTTTTTAGTAGGCGGGTCACAATCTGTCACCAACACTGTGTAGCCCATTCCAGACACAGAGGTGACAGCTGAAGAAAGTGAAGGAGAGTCAACCTCACAGACTGACCTTCACTTGGTTATATTTCTACGCTCGTCTGTTTTTTGTTGTTTCCTCTAGAATTCCTCTTATTATTGATGCATGAAATCCCCTTTTCACATCCATGCTGACTATGACTTTTTTCAGCCAGGAATCCTTCTACTAGATGTTGTTCAAGTCTTCTTGAGGTTTTTTTTGTTTATTTATTAAAGTTAATGTTGATTTGGGTGAGTATTGCTTTATTCTTTGTATTTGATTTTGTCTAAAAGCTGCCTTTTTATTTTCCCCATGTGGTTTGTGTGTGTCTCACCAAGAGGTGGACCATCTGCCAATTAGCCCAGATTTCCCCTTCCGCCCTATAAACTCCTGAAAGTCTTTCACAGTTTCATTGTGAATGGCTCGGGGAGTTTGTAAGTTCTTGTGTTCTTTTAGCTGTACCTTATGCTTTTGTGATTTTCTGGACTTTTCGCCTGTGCTTTATTTTTCAACAGCTGTCTTTTGATTCTGTTTAGAAACTTTGTTTGTTTTGGATTGGCTTGTTGCTCAAAAGTGTGTCTGTGTATTTGGAATCAACTTTATGAAGAATAAAGCTTTAATTATATAAAAGATTCTATGATGACCATTTTCTATCTATCTATCTATCTATCTATCTATCTATCTATCTTCATCTATCTATCTATCTATCTATCTATCTATCTATCTATCTCATCTATTCTATCTATCTATTATCTATCTAAATCTATTTCCTTTTCTATCCTCCTTATATTGTTCATAGGCTGAACTTCTGACAAATTTTTCCCTACTAGCCTTAGCCCTTTTACCAAAGATTTCAATTGTCCGGGAAAAAATTTTGGGTCCATCCTTTTTATAAGTTCATTAAATCAATGTACAATACAATTCCTCTTCTATCTGTAAGCCTTTTGGGGCCCCATCCACCCACCAGAGTTTTTAGTGTCCAAAAAGGCAAAACACCTTAGCTTGAGTTTGATCTTCAGTAAACCTTTCACTAAATTCCTAATAGTAAACCAAACAATTTCCCTTATTTTGGCTAGTTAAAGGTACCTTACCCCTTATCCTCACCACCCTATCCCATTATTTATCACTCCCAGTTCAAGTTTTACCATCAACACTTCCACTTTTGGAGGTTAGGGCTGGAAATTTGTTTTCCCTTTTTTTCATTAAAAAAGGGGGTTTTTTTCTTTACAAAAAATTGGGCCCCCCAATTTCATTTCCCCCAAATTTCCAATGTGAAGCTTTGGGTCACTTTCCAAATTGGAACCGCTTTATTTTTTTTTTTACAAAAGGGGGAAACCCCCTTTTTTTTTGTTTTTTGTTTTTTTTTTTTTTTTTTTTTTTTTGGGGTTTTTGGGGGCTTTTTTTTTGGGGGTTTTTTTTCCCAAAAAAAAAAAAAATTTTTTTTTTTTTTTTTTTTTTTTTTGGGGTTTTTGTGTTTTTTTTTTTTTGGAATCAAACCCTTTACTTTAAAAAAAAAAAAAAAAGGGGTTTTTTTAAAATTAATTTAAAAATTCTAGTAATTTTTCCTATTTTTCCAATTATTTATTACTAAATTTCATTTCTACACACCTTCCACCTTTATTATATCTTAACACCTACAAACCAAAAGTAACCCCCAAGAAATTCATTTAAAAAAAGCGTAAAAAATAAACTCTTTAATAAATAACCCTCAATAATTCATTCCCACTAAAGAACCCCCAACCGGGATTTTTCCTTTTTGGTTACCCCCTTTAATTTTTCCAAGTGGGGTTTACAAATTTAATGGAAACCAATTTTAAAAACTAACCTTTTTTCCTTTGTAATGGGTTTTCCCCCCCGGGCTTTTTTTGGGAAATTTAGGACGGTTTGTGAAAGTTCCTAAAAAAAAGCCCCTCCACTTATATTTGGGGGATTCCCCAAAACCAATCACAAACAAATTCTTTTATGAGCTGTACAAAAAACACAAAAAAACAAAGTTATAACACCCCCCTCCCTTTCTCCCACAATTTAGGAAAATTAAAAAAAGGGGTTTTAATTTTACAATTTGCACAGGGCTAAACCTTGGAGATTGTTGGGTTTAAAATAAGGGGTTTTTCCGTTTTTTCCCCCCAACCCAAAGGGGTTTTAAGCAAATTCCGGCCAAGACTAAAAAAACACCCCTTTAAAAAAGGGGAAAAAAAACCCGTTAATTTTTCCCTTTAATTTAGCCCGAAATTATTTTAAATTTCTTAAAATTATGGGTACCCCGGAATTAAAAAAATAAACGCTTAAAAATTGTTTTTAAAATTTAATTGCAGGGGTTTTGTCAGCTTGGGGATTTGACGGAAAATGGAAAAGAGGTTTTTATTCAAAATTAACCTAAAAAAAGTCCCCGGGAATAATTTTAAAAGCAGGGGGTTAAAAGCAAGAAAAATCAAATTTTTAAAAAGCCTTTGGATTTTTTTTTTTGGGGGTCCCCGGGGTTTAAACGGCAAGGAAGTTGAGAAAAGAAAACAAATTAAAAAATTGTTTTCGCCCCCCATCCGGGGCTTTGAAACCAAAAAAAAGCCAACCCCCCAAAAACTTTTTAAAAACCCTGAATATTTAAAAAGTACCGGTTTATTAGTCTTAAAATAAAAGTGGGTATTGCCTGGTTTGGGGTCATTTTTCCCGTGAAAACGGGTGGGTTTAAACCCCAGAAACCATTCCTTAAAAGAAAATTTTTTTTTCCGTAAAACGGGGGGCCCTAAAATTTTTCAAAGTGAAGTTTTTTAAAGGGGAAAAAGAACCCCCAAAACTTTCAATAAAGTTGTTCGGATATTAAAATTTAAAATTTAAGCTGGCCCCAAAAAAAAAGGGCTGGCCTCCTTTCCCCAAATTAAAGGATATTTTAAAAAATCCCAAATTTTTTTAACAGGCCTTCCCAAAAGGGCAAAATATATTTCCCCAAACCCCAAATTTAATTAAGGGTGGGGTTTAACCCCAAAATTTTACTTTTTCCAAAAAAATAAGTTTTTGTTTATTTTTTAATAATGCAAACCCTTTCCCCCCAAAAATATATTTAAATTTTGATTTTATAATTCAAAAATTTTTATAAAACCCCCAGTTGATTTTTATTTGTTTTGACAAAGGGGTTTGACTTTTAAACAAACAATTTCAGTGAATTTTAAATTTTCCGACGTGTTTTTAATTTTTTTGACTTTTTTAAATTAAAAGATTTTAATATTAATTTTTTTATTTTATATTTGGGTTGATTTATATATTTATTATTTTAAGAAAATTTGTTTAAAAATTTTGTATGATTTTTTTAATTTGTTTTATATTAGAAGATTATATAAAATGTTTATATATTGTTTTGATTTTTATATATTTAAATTTTTTTTTGGGGATATTGGTTTTATTTTATATATTAGTTTTATATGAATATGATTTATATATTTTATATATGTGTGTTTTTGTATTATTATTTTATTTTAGTATTTTGTATTATTATTTTGTTGTTTTAAAATATATATATATATATTATATTATTATTTTTGTTTTTGTTTATTTTTTTGTGTTTTTTTTTGTATATTATTAATAATATATATGTTTTATATGTGTTTTGTGTTGTATATATATATATATTTTATATTTTTTTTATTTTATTATTAATTATATATATATATATATATATAAAAAACCTTTTAATTTAAAAATGACAAAAAATTTAAATTAAAATATTTTAAAGTTATTTTAAAAATTTTTTTCCTTTTTTTTCTTTTTATTATTTAAACCTTTATTTTAAGGGGTATTTTGTGTTATAATAATAAATTAAAATAATAAAATAAATAAAATAAATAAAACCCCAAACCTCACAAAAATGAAAAAAAATAAAAACATTAAATATTCAAAATTCTTTTTCTTTTTCCTTTGTTTTCCACCCCCAAACCTCGGCTGACGGGTATTTTTAAATGAGATTTTAACAAATATTTCAAATGGAATAAAAGCCCCAATAATTTCCCAAGAGTAAAAAATTTTCCCAAATTTCAAGGGAAATTTTCCATTACCCAAAATTATAAAGTCCCCCCTTTTTTAAACACTCACAGAGGAGATTTTTTTTTTAGTGATAACAAATTTGCGGAGTCATTGAAATGATTCCATCTGCAATGTCCACCACTCCCCCAGCCAAAATTAAAAATGTCCACAACATCAAATAGAACAAATGTGCCTCAGGATTGGTTATTCTTATCTGATAAATAAATAATCCGTTTTTCAATTCCCTTAAAATAAAAAATAAAAAGGCCCAAATTTGTTTGATAGGTCTAAACCCAAAAACCGTTTAAAAGAAAAAAAAGAGAAATGGAAAAGGGGGAAGGGAGCGGAGAACTGGAGAAAGGAGATTGAAGAGCGAAGAGGAAGGGAGCTGAAGGACTTTCAGAGACCAAGGACCATTCCATTTTCTACAGGTAAGGCACCCCACGGTAGTCTGATCAGCGGGGGTTGTGGGACCGGAAAATTCCTTTTTCCCCCGCTGAATCCGAAAGGTCACGGGCTGCGGGGAAAATCCCAGCCAACGGGCACAAGGCGGAACCCCTGGGCAGGGTGCCAAACCCACCGGACACACCCAAAAACACTGGGCCCCAATTCAGAACCCCAACCCACCAACCTGCATGTTTGTTTGGGGGGAGGAAAGAGCGCCCGGAGGAAACCCCGAGCAGGGGAGAACATGAAAACCCCACGCAGGGAGGCCCCGGGAAGCCCGAAGTCTCCTAACGGGGCAGGCGACCCCACCACGCCCCCCGGCGCCTACCGGAACATTTAGAGAAAAATTTAAAAATCTGAGGAGTTTGTACAAATAACAAGAACATGCCATTCACCCCAAACAGAGGGGTTTTTCATTTTTTTAAATTTTAAATATTCTCTTCAAATATCTCAAATTTTAATTTTTAACTCATGACAAATCAGTCTACAGCAGTCTGTTTGAAAAATTTTTTTTGGGAAGTGAAAAAGATGAATAAAAAAGGATGGTGCCAGCCTTCAGCCAGGCTACCACCTGATGTTCCTCCTTTCGATGAGATTCAAACCCTTTTAGCATTTTAAAAGCTCAGAACCCACAGTCCCTTTTCTCATCTTTCTTATGTGTTTTTTTTACACCTACAATAGCCCTGATTCGACTGTGTTTCACAAACATTATGGAGATTCAGTTTTTGATTTACACCCCACAAAAATGGTGGCGCTAAATAACTCGCTTGCGTAGCTTTTTTCCGTGATTGATGTTGATGAGGCAAAAGGCCCCAGGTTTCCTCAAAAGTCACACTTCAACTGCAGACATTCAATTTATAATAATTAAAGAGCTTTCCCTACATGTGTTGTAATTTTAAATTTAATTTAATTAAGTTTGTCCAGAACCATAAAAAGCTGAACGCCTTGTTTGTGTCCGTAAACTGGACCCATCCCCCTCGCCCTTTTTATCTTGACCTCCCATGGGTCCTGTGTAGCTCATTATAGTTGGTTGATAATTCTGATTTTCCATTTCCTCCCCCCCAAATATTCTCCCTAAATAAAAAACAAGTCAATGACAGGCCCTTCCCCATCTAAACCCCCTGGTTTCCCCCCATGACCCTTAACTCAGAAGAGCCTTAATAAAATTATTTACTTTTTCACCTTTCTGAAATCTCATCCCCTTCTCTCATGCAGACTTTCTCCTTGGGGTTTCCTGCTGTGGGCCGCTGAGCTTCATGCCCGTGTTTTTTCATCTGAGGACCTAAAAAGTGTCGGGAAAAAGGGCGGGAAAAATCGGGGGTGGGAAAAGAAAAGGACTCTATCGGGTACAGTGTCGGTACTTGTGTTTGTTTTGAAGTCCTTTGGGGAGGAAGGGACAATAAGAGGACACTGAAGGGCCTTCTTTAACCATCCATCCTTACTTTTTTATTTTTTACTATATATGTTCCAGTCATTGTGAGTCATAAAAACTTTTAAAAAATCGCTGTGTTTAATCAGATGAAAATTTTAACTTAAAATTTACACCCCTTATATTTTTTCCATATACCCCCTAAAAGCCCTTTTTCCTTAACTTTGAGATTCTTTTCTTTTCATTTTTTGCCACCGGAAAAGAAAAAAAATTTGTTTTCAATGGGCCCCAGACCCTGAATTTTTTTTTGGCAGAGAAGACGAATGGTAAAAGAGCTCAGCCGTGTTTTAAAAATCAGAAATTCAATTTTCCCGTGTCCTTGTTCCCTTAATTCTGCTGGTGGAGTCCACTTTAAAATTCCGCCCAAAGATTTTTCAGCTTTGTTCTCCGGGGTCTTGTGTTTTTTTAATTCCGCGTTGTTTGCCCCAAAATCTTTTCCCACGGGATTTAAAAAAGGGTTTTACCACCAATAGCATTTTACTTGTTTATTTTTTTTAGTGAAGATAAGCAAAAAAACCATTTGTAAAAATTTGAGGTTGGGAAAAGGGCCCCCTCTGGAATTGTGAAATGGAAGTTTGGAGCCACAGGACACTTTCTAGAGATCCCAAACTGAGTAACTGGGAAGGAAGGGCCTTTGGGGGAGGAGACCAAAACCTAATGGCCATCCGCCGAAGTCATCTGCTGAGATGGAAAAACTTTTTAAAGAATCCATTCCCGGCACTCCCAAAAACAAGCTCATTAGTGGCCCGTAAAGATACCGGGAAAAAACAAATGACAGCCCGGGGCATCAAAGGGAAAGATTCAAAGATCTGATGAGAAAACATTGAATCTTTAGCAGAAGACCAAGCAGGATGTCTGGGGGACCGGCCTGCTCACCACCTGCCTAATGTCTCTTACAGTGAAGGTGGTGGTGACAGCATCAGGCTATGGGGGCAGGAGATCAGGGGTTGAGGGGGAGAAGTGCAGTCAAAAAAGAAGGACCAAAGAGAACATGTATAGACTTGGCGATGGATAAAAGACCTGAAGACTAACCAAGACAACGGGGGGGCTTTGTGACAATCTGAGTTCATTTGGGGACAGCTGAGACCCCAAAAACAGGAGAGACCTGAAGGCGTTCACAGACGCTACCGGGGTCTACAGAGTTTGGGGGATCTGCTGGGGAAGGGATCAACTGGCCCATCCCGGAGTGTAAAGCGAAAGGCACTTAGTCATGAAGACCCACCAAAGGTCCCCAAAAACCTAATTAAGTGCCTGAATAATTTGAAGGGGGAAATTTCGTTTTTTTTTAATAAATGTGAAGACCCTTCCGAAGCCCGCCCCTTTGTCATGGTTACTAGTGTAGCTGATGAGCAAAAAGGCACATTAATCCATTTAAAATTAAATCAACAACACAGTAAAATGTGCAGAAAGTGAGGGGGTTTTACTCTACCCCTGTATATTTTTAAATTTAAAATTGAAAATTTTGTTCCAGGCCAAGTTTTCCAGCCCTTTATATTTTTATAAAATTTTTATTTGAACCCCCTTTTTGTAATCCTTGTTTAAAAACTAAAAAAGATCCCACAATGCCATCTTTCAGTTTCCTTTTTTTCTCTTTTTTTTCTTTTTTAGCTCATAGCTCCAGTTTTGCCTCCAGCCTCCTGAACCTAGGCGAGCACTTTTAAAAAGTGGTTTGCGCTTGAATGGATCATACAATAAAAAAACAGTGGTTTTTTTAGAGCAGGACAGGCTTAGGATATGAAAGCGAGGTTTGGGGTGACTGAGGGGGTGGATAGGGGTCCTGTATGGTGCATTATGGGAAGGGGATTCAGGCTGTGAATCACCAAAGCAGTCTGTTAAGAGTTTTGATGTTTCCAGAAATTGTAAAACAGAAAAAAAAAAATAAAATAAAAACCCGCATGGGGGGCATTACTTTACACACAACTGTATATACAGAAAATTTTGTTTAAAAAAAGAAGACAATTGTATGTAAATAAGTTTGCGACAAAAGCCCCCCTCCCTTTCCCCATTCTTTACTCCCCAAAAAGACACTTTGCTTTAGTTTTCGACTTCACAAATTTTAAACATTAAAACAAAGAAAAAAGCAGAGTAAATTATTGGTGGTCCTTTGAAGTTCGAGACCCCCTGGGCTGGGACATTAAGCTGGAGTCCCAATGGTGTCACCGGGTCTTATCACTCAGTCAAGTTACTCTGCTGTGTTGTGTCCTTGTGTCCCACACTAAACGAGGACAAGAGAAGAGGAAAGATGAAGAAGGTCACAGCCAAGGGGGGGTCAAGGTGAAGACTACAAGACCACCTTTTCCCAAAAATTCATGTTCCAGGGGCACAGCTGTAAAATTCTCAAGATGTCTGAGGGTCTGCAGGATCGGGCCCACCATTGATGAGACCACCAGGTAAAGCTGACCTCAGATTGAACATTATCTTGTCGCCTTTCACTTTGTTTTCGTTGTTTTCTTTTATGATTTAATTTTAATCCCCCCCGATTCTGTCCAATCAGATGAGCTCTTTTCTATTGTGTCTCATCAGCCGCCCTGTTTGGGTTTTTGTTAATTGTCTATGTTGTCCCCCAGTCCGGTTTCACCCCCAGATTTTCACCGTTTTTTTTTTCTCTTTAAATTTTTGTCCCCCCACACTGGGGCAAACACGGCAAACAGAGACCCCATCGTCTGAAGGGTCAAAAAGGGGGACAAGTGAGGGGGCGTGAAAGAATTCCCATCATCCTGAAGTTTGAATTCTGGCCTCAAGTTCTGTGCAGAGGCTTTGCTGGGACTCCCGGGAGGTGGAGGGGAGTGGGGAATCTGTGGTGATTGGGTGCATATAAAGGGACTGAGCAGGAAAGGCGGCCCGAGTGGCCTTGGGGGCAACGGGAAAAAACCCGGGGTTTGTGGGGGTTCCCCTTTTCCCCGTACCTGTGGAAAAAAACAGCGAAACAGCCCCCCCCCAGAATAGGTGTGTATCTGGGCGGCCTGCTGGCCCCCTGTCATTTTATAGGCTCACACCCGACCCCCCTGCACAGGTTCAACACCTCCTTCCCGAGCCCCATCCGGGGGTTTTTTGTTGATCCTGACTGCGTGAAAATTGCCATCGCACCATTGACCCCCTGCCAGTACCCCCCACCAGTCACTTGATGTCCCCTACAAGCTCAGGTGTCTTTTTTGGCTTTGGGTTCAAATTAAATTTTACCCAGAGGTGGGGGGGCACACCTCTGTGAGTGAATTTGTGGATGAGAATGCGGGCGAGTGCAGCTGTCAGGGTCTCCATTATTTTTGGTCTGGGCCAATCGGTGTGTGTTAGTGGGGGTGGTGACACCTCAGGACCCCCAAATAAGTTTGCCCGGGGGTCACTGTTAATTCAAAGCCACATGTCCTTCAGGGTGACACCTCTACGCTGTGTCCCCTGAGTGTCACTAATTCACCGTCGTATTATATAGCCCTTTTAGTAGTCTGCTCCCGCGGACCACATGCCCCCAGTATCCCGAGCCTCATTCCAGGCTTTTGGGCCAGAGTGACGTAGTGACAGGAGGTGGCCCTGAAAGTTTTCTGCCCCCTATTTGTTACACTGGTGGTCTTACCCTGTGAATTCACTGTGAATGTCTAAAGCAGGACTCACCCCCTCACATGTGGCCATACATGGAGTTTGGTGTTTTATAGCACGGGGGCCGAAGAATTAAACTCCCTCCTCCTTGTTTTCCCAGTGTCATCCAGACCAAAAGGAGGAGTCAGCTGACTGACTGTCCACTGTCGGTGTTCAACGGGCAACAGATGTGACCGGGACCTTTTTTCTGACCTTCACACACATTCCCCGGTTTTTTTCCCTCAGGCCCCCCAAGGGGTGTCACCTGACATCAGGGGGTGTGAAGAACAATGAAGGCCCAGGCTGACAGCCCCCACTGTGGTATTCGGCCTCACCCCGAATGGCGTTGCTTTAAATCTTCATCTTCATGGAGCCTGAGGGGGTTAAAAAGGGAAAAGGAGAAGGTGAATAAAAGGAGGGGGGGAGGATGATAGAGAAAGAGTCAGGGGGATAAAGGGGGAGATGGTGACCTGAGACAGAGTGAGTCAGACGAGTGTGAAATTGTGGTTTTTGTTTTTTTTCCTCTGATTTTTTCCCTTTTACTTTTGCCCCTGTGTGGCCCCTTATACAGATTCCTCGGGTCAAACGGATTGTGTGTGACTGACGCCCGATTTTTTGGGACCCGCCTAGACAGGTTGTCACCTAGCTCTTCACTGCTGCCGGCCCTTTCCCCTTTTTCTCTCCTGTCACCTTGGGCCCTTGCTTGTCTACTCTGTGTACCCCCAAAAAGCCACTGGTCTGTCTGGTCACTCAGGTCCGCCAGCGCAACCGGAACGTTCCCAAATCTACGGCTGACAGCCATGTTGTCCTTGCCCGATGTTTGTTTGGTTGAGGTTTTTCTCCTACTGACTTTGGGGGTTTTTTACTCAGGATTAATGAAATGGAAATGTCAGTCAGCAGGGTGGGCAGGGGGACATTCAGGGCAAAATGTCACTTAAAAAGTCGATGGGCAACACACAGCCAGTCACGATAATCGACTCCCGCCCGCTCCTGGGCCCTATATGTGCTGTCAACTCAGCGCTGGTCGGGCTTTCACCTTAGTGACATTCCTGGGGCTTTTGGGGTGTGACATCAGCTGTTCTTCTGGCCAAACTCCCCCTCTTGTCCTCTGCATATAAAACAAACCCAATTAGGGGTTAAAAAGTTTGGGATCTAAAATATTCAGAATATTAATGACCCTTTAAACAGTTTGGTTTAATAAAATTAATGTGTTAAAGAATACTTATTTTGAAATCTTTAGTTAATTATGATTAGGTGTTACATTCACAGAGATAAATGGCCTGTTAATGCTTCACAGTTTGTAAAATTTGAATTGCTTATTAATCTAAAAGATCAAAACACAAACAAAAAAATATATGGACGACTGTTATTTGTCAAATCTGTTCATTTGGTAACTTTTGATTTGTAAATTCTCTGATCATATCTCATATTTTGAATGTTCTGATGATATTAAGACTTCTTGTTTATGATTAATCCTCTTTAATAAAAGGACAAGTGTCTGTGTGTCTGTCTGTGTATCTGTCCAGTCACTTTGTCTGTCTTTCCAACAGATGGCCTCACAAACATTAGCACAGCTTTTATGACTCCCATGCTAATCAATATCATCGTTACAGAGCCGCACCAGCACCATATCGGCCAGCAGTTTAATGACAGAATGTGTGTTAGTGTGAGTGTGATTAGTGGGCACCATACCAGCCTGTAAACCTCCCTGCTGGCACACAACTGCTGGTCCAGACCTGCGGCAGTTTATTGTGCTTCAGCTCTGCCCATATAATGGAATATAAACAGAGACATAAGCATTGGATTTGTCATTCCAACAGATGGCACATCACAAACATTTGTTTAATGCACTGTACTACTACAAACATTTGTGATACTGTCTCTGTTGGAATGAAAATACAATTCATTTTATTACTACATGCATTTCAAAATACATTCCCACAGATGGTGCACTGCAAACATTAACACTGAGATCTACGTTGATTATTTCAACCCATCTTAGACATGACAGCACAGCTAGTTTTGTAATAAAGACCAAAGTGTTACAAAATATATCTATACTAATAAAAGGCAAAGCCCTCACTGACTGACTGACTCACTGACTGACTGACTGACTCATCACTAATTCTCCAACTTCCCGTGCAGGTAGAAGGCTGAAATTTGGCAGGCTCATTCCTTACAGCTTCCTTACAAAAGTTGGGCAGGTTTCATTTCGAAATTCCACAGCGTAATGGTCATAACTGGAAGCTATTTTTCTCCATTTACTATAATAGAGTTGAGCTGGATGGCCGTGGGGCGGAGTTTTATGTGACATCATCACGCCTCCCGTAATCCGCATGAACTGACTATCAGCGCCAGTAGAGAAAACCAGGAAGAGCTCAAAAAAGCTGAGAAAACATGCATTATATAATTGAGAAGGCAGCGAAACAATAAGAAGCGGCGACTGACATTTACAACCATATTCATGAGTGCTGCTGCTTGAGGAAAGCACGCGTGTAAACCTAAAGTTTAAATTAAGTTCATAGACAGGCTGCTGCTGGCGTTTGTAATTTAGTGCCTGCCCATATAAGGCCGTCCGTCAGCTGACAATCCAATAGAAACACTGCGCTAAATATTCACGGGTGAAGGACTGTGCTTATGCAGAGGAAGATGAGATGGTCAGAGTGGTGTTTGGCACAAACTCAGCGAAACTCTTGAGAGAAACATTTTAAGTGCTGGGTCTTAACTAACATTACATACAGCCATGGACATCACACGAGATGGCACCAGCACAGCTGGGAACCTTCGATGCATGAACACCAAGTGGCTCACGTGAACTGACGCAGTGCACAGACAAAAAGCAACAGTTCCAAAGAGCTGAACAAAAGCCGAGATTACACAATTGAAAAGGCAGCAAAAAATATGAAGGCGTCTGATACAGCATATTCATAAGTGCAGCTACTGCGGAAACAAAGCACACGGTGGAAAAAGTCAATGTCCGCTAAAGGAAGACAGTGTAAAAAACCTGTGCATGCAGTGTGTACAGGTCTCAGATAAAGAGGAAGCAGGCTGTTTATTGATGCAGTAAGAAGCAATCGATGAATGAAACCTCTTATCTTTACAGCGATTGACAAACCGCGGAATGTAACTTGAACAACACATCCTACAAATACGAACCTGATTGAAAGAAATAATGATAATCAAATCCTTGATGACAGCAACACTCAATAACACTCACAAAACAATTACTGTATATTGACAATCATGTTACGTTATTTTTAAAATGTTCCCTTTTCTTTTTCATAACTTCTTTAACACTCTACTTCTCTGCTGCGAATATATATATATATATATATATCCCAATCTACATACTCTCAAATAGACAAGCCACTGCATGGTGGTGAGTATAGAGCTTAAGCCTCTAAGCGCCGACATCGAGGTTCGATTCCCTAGAGGTGATGCACTGAGTATGTCGCGCTTCGATTCATTTTACCCTCGCATCTCCTTGGTTTGGGGCGTATGAAAAAATATGCGGTTAACGCAGAATCATATTCACGTTATTTTAAAATGTTTCCTTTTTCTTAGCACAAGCACAGCTGAGAAGCTTCGATGCATGTACTCCATAGCAGCGTTAAAAAATACGCATTTAATCACACTTTCAATTCCAAGCAAAGGGAACTTTTGTCAATGCATGATTTCCTGGTACACCATTACACTGATGCACACATCACAGCTACAAAAATGTTAGAGTGGAATAAAAGCGCGTTCCTCGATGACTGATCGGAGGAAAATTTCATTTCAAAAGACTACCGGCGAAGCCTTGATAAAAGCCTGGTTTTGTGCACACTGAAAAGCAAGCAAAATTAGATGCATTACAGAATCGGACTTTGTGGCTCTTACTGGGGATCATTGGACTTCCGTGACCGTTAGTAATTCTAAATACATCTAATTACAAAATGTTCAATGATCACACTGTTTTAGCCTAATGTACAAAATAATTTTGGCTAAGGTTACTCAGAGTTTAAAGATTAAGTTGGTCAAATTACCTTTTATGTTTCTGACTTATTTTTTAAGAAGAAAAACTGCACTTTATGTTGAAATTTTGGTTATTATTATTTAAAGACAATACCATTCTGAAAATCTACTTAAAAGTACTTAAACTACCACTTTATTTTTAAGTCTGCCCAATTTTAACCAGGGATGATATTTTTGTTTCTGTTTTGAATTCAAATGCAGTTTAAAGCATTTTTTTTCAGAAATTAAAACAGCTTCAGTTTACAATATTCATGTCCATGTCTATTATTTGATTCTGTCACCCACTAAAACCCTTTTAAATTAAAAAAAACATTTGCGATTTGGGGCAAATTTTCGTGTGATTACATACGATTAATCAAGATTAATTCTTACACAGCCTCTAATTAATTGGATTAATTTTTTAATTGAGTCCCACCCTAATATATATATGTGGATATATATATATATGTAGATTCATATATATATGTGTATATACAGTATATATGTAGATATGTATATGTGTATATATATATGTATATATGTGTGTGTGTATATATATGTGTATAAATGTATATATATATTTGTATATGTGTATATATGTATGTATATGTATATATACATGATGTATATATATATATATATATAGATAGATATGACAACAACACTCATATCAACAAAACAATTACATTAACAATCATGTTACGTTATTTTTAAAATGTTTCCTTTTCTTTTTCATTACTTCTTTAACACACTACTTCTCTGCTGCGCTTGGTTATTCTTGCTAGTATATATATAATTTTAAAGAAAATGGAGAATGCAGCAAAAATATGGTGATGCCATATGAATGTTTTATTCTTCCATTATAGCAATTAAGCTTATTATTAAGGCAGATGAGCGTTGCTCCCCAGTCTGAGTGTTTGTGTCCTGCTGTGTGTGTTTGTGCCCGTGTGTGTCCATGTGGCGCAAGAAAGTCTGCTGGAATGAGGTGAGTGGTCCCTGTGACTGAGTCTGACCCCACACTTTACATATCAGCTGCTAATAAATCCTAAAATTATAATTTTTTTAGGTACACTTTTTAAACACTTTTAGTTTTATCCCACATTAATATTTAAGTGACGGCTGCTTGCATTCTGTACGCACTGCTGATATTTTATGAGGAGTCAAAGCTGCTGTAATTCTGCTAAGATGTGGATTAGCAATAAGAAGAGATGGCTACTTCAGTCACCCCTCGAAGGGCAGCTGCTGATATTCAGACTTGCTTCAATCGACACCAAGTGTGCATCTCTGCAGCCCGGAGCCTCCACCCTGGAGCTCCAAGGAGGTGGAGTTGACTCCACTGGGCGCCAACTGGGAGGAACTTGGACTTCGAAACACTAAGAGGCCAGCAATTCTCCATAATGGCCACTAGAGGGGGGTGTACCGTCATTCAGTATTAGTCAAACTTAGTTGTAATAACGAGGTAGCAAGTCATATAATTATTAGATGATAAGTTATAATAATAATAATAATAATGATCAAGTGCTAGTGACCTGCTATTACTATTAACAGGCTTGCATTTAATTTGGTTCTGCTTCTTTAGCAACGTGAGACTCGCAGTCAGATTAACTGGATTTAATTAACAAATATTGGCGGTTGTGTTAAGTGGTGAAAAGTCAAGTAAAATGACACTTTTGTTGGCTAACTAAACAAATTACAATATGCAAGTTTTCTTTCGGATGGGATGTAATCAAAAAAAGTTTTTTGATCGCAGATATTTTAACGTGATATCGGCGAGTATTTAGCAGCTGAAGTTCTTACAGATTTGCGCCACTCATCCAGCTCAATTGCTCCTTCTTGCTCATTCGACTTTCTCTTCCCAAGCCATCCCATAATAGTGACAGACACCTCCTCTCTGTAGATGTCGCTCTCTCCTCGTGTCTCCATCACTGATGTTCTCCTTTATCGTTTCCCGGCGCTCCTTAAATCTCCCGGAGTGTACACATAACTGAGGACTGTCTCAGCCCGTCTTGTGTTAATGACGGGCACTTTGAGACCTCTGGCACCGATTGAGCCTCGACTGTAAGCAGACGGCTATTCACGTGAGCTCGCTCACTCCGCTAGATCTCAGTGTGACACGCGCGCTTCACGGAGTGCCCGACTGGTTTAGTCCGGTGCTGCGCTTTGAGGTCAGAGGAACGCGCACTGCAGTGAGGTGGGAGTGAAGGCGGAGCAGTTTGGTCCGCACGTTGAACGGCACCTTCAGGTTATTACAATTGACCGGGCAGGTTATGAGATCGCAGGTGACTTTGACTTCAGTTTGACAGACACAAATACAAACACGCGTCATCAACTTCAGAGTGTGACTGCGCCGCCACCATTTACATGATTCCATCTTGATTGTTTTCTTTCTATTTTATGTATTTATTTATTGATTTTATTTTTGCTCACTGCACTTCTGGACAACCGCAGTTGGCTTCGGGGAGTTACGACAGCATGTGAGGTAATGAGCCGTTCCGGAGACTAAATTACCGAGCAGCATCCACTTGCAGAGCAACAGCTCCATACGTCACCGCAGTTTTAGAGCCGCAGTTGTAGACCCGGAAGTGACGTCACCATTTCTAGGAAAGGCGAACACAACGAGTCTCAGTTTTTAGCACGAGCGCAGCGTTTTCGAGCAGAAACAAAACATGACAGAAAACAGCACGGTATTGTTGTTATTATTACTACTATTCTTAATTATAATTATAAAACTGTACATTTTGCAAAACATTTTTTAAAACAGTGTCAAAAAGTTAACGTTACGTTTAGGTGTATGTATTCTTTGGCTGGTGAGCTAATTGTTCATGACTGCAACACTGGTTACGATTGGTTTGCCTCTTAAAAACTGGGAAATCGACACTTAATGTTGCATTGTCAAACAAAATACGATAAAAATGTATTTTCCCCAAAGTTCAGTCCATCTTGATGAACGGAAAATTTCCAGTCATTTAAGATGATATTTCAACTTAAATTAAGATCTTTTTAGTTCAGTTTTATTGTTTGTGATATATTTTATAAATTGTATTCATCCAGCCATCCATCCATTCATTTTATAACGAAGATATTAGCGTAGTGTTTAATTGACTTTTAATTCTTTTCTGTTTTTGAGGTGGGCGCGACTTTTTAATGAAAAATAAACATATTCCTGTTCGGTTAAGAAGTGAAGTTTAAGTCTTTAAAAGAGAAAGTAATGTAGGGATAAGCTTCAAAATTCAACGTCACTTTATAATAAATTATGTTTTCTTATTTAGCCAGTGAAGTAGTGTCAAATGATGCTGCTTTTAAGAAAACTGAGAAATTAAAAATCCTTTGCCCAAATTGACTGTTCAGAATTTGGTGCTTTAGTTAACAAGTCTAAATCTTCCTTCATTTTCTTATTACATTTGTGAAAGATCTTTTACCTTCTCTTTGGCAAACCACATTTAAGTATTATAAATTAGTTTTTAAATCTTGGATATGTACCTACATTATTTACACTGGCTAATAACCTCTTCTTAAGATAAAAAAAAACAAAAATACTTTATCCCTGTGATCTATCAAATTTTAGGCCAATTTTCCAATCTTTCTTGTATTTCTAAAATTAAGAGAAAGCTGTAGGTAAGCGGTTCTCTATATTTTTGCAAATAAAAGTAATCTCTTGTAACATTTTACTCAGGTACTGCTTTTATTCAATGATTTGCACTCCACTGACCAAGGTTGTATTTTTAGGCCCATAGTATTCCATCTACAGTAAATGCAACATTTGATACCATAGACCATGATATTCATCTGATCAGCTATATGAACCATCTCAGTGTTCTACAATAGAGGCTTGCCTTTTAGAAAGTAGATTCCTTGAAATTTTCATTTGTTGAATTCTAACAAAACAGAAGTGCTAGTCACTGGTTCGAAAGCAGTAGTATTAGGCATGCGGCTTCTGTCAAACTGTCAATCAAAACGATTAATGTCCTTAAATCATGCCTTTATAGCGTTATACCAGAAGTACCATCTTTAAGCCCCACCCCTTTATGACATCATATCGAAAGTCCCACCCCGTAATCCCCGCCCTCTTTTGGCATCAGACAGGAAGTTCCACACCGTAAGACCGCTCCTCCGCCGTGACCCGGCCCCCACCCCCTCCCGTGACCTGGCCCACTCCCCTGTCCCTGCCAAGACTCCACCATGAACATGTCCCCTGCACCTGATTGGTTAAGGAAACTGTCAAGGGCAGTTTAATGGATGTCTGATCCCTCCTTAACCCCGCCCCCTGCACCTGATTGGTTAAGGAAACTGTCAAGGGCAGTTTGATGGATGTCTGCCCCTCCTTGAACCCACCAACACCCCACCTACTTCCCAGCCCCATCTCCTGAAAAACAAGCCCAGGCATGTTACAGCCTTTACCTCGACAAGCACAGACATGCCCAAGGTCGGCCCTGGACAAGTCCAGGCAGGTTGCTGCCTTAGCCCTGGACAAGACCGGGCACATTCCAATCCATAACCCTGCCGGCCTGAAGGGCCTGCCCTGTGGTAGGGAAGCACCTGGCGGCCAGCCTCCCACACTTCCTGTCCTCTCTCCGAGGATGTGTGCTCCCCCTGAAAGCCCTTCTGAAATTGTGGTATAAAAAGCGAAGCATCTTTTTCAGTTCTATGATCTATGATTTTAATATTAACACGAAATTAAAATATCTATCTAATCTTTGCTTTATGACTTGCAGCTCCAGGCTTTTTCTCACAGACAGATTCTTTTGTCATCTTGCCACAGCAATAGGCAAATTGAGAGAGAAAGAAGTGAAGCACACCGAGACCTGCTCGCAGGGGCTGTCAGGGGGATGAGAGCAGGTCTCGGTGTGCTTCACTTCTTTCTCTCTCAATGTGCTTTTGCTGCTGCAAGATGACAAACTGTCAGAGCACAGACACGGTCTGAGCCAGCCGAGCACGATCCCACCCGTTTGCCCCCAGTGAGGCAGCACCTGATGACCGGCCTCCCAGCCACTTCTGAAAGTGCGGTATAAAACAGCAAAGCATTTTCTAAAGACTCTGATCAGGAAATGGAATCTATGACCGAGGTCGCAGCGTTCCAGCCAGGCCGAGTTACCTTATAGCCGCTCCTGCTTTGGGTAAGACCCTGTATCTATTTTTTAAAATATCTATCTAATCTTTGGTTTATCACTGTAATTTTATCTAAGTCAAGCCGCCTTTCCCATCTCCCTGAAAATCCTTTCACAGAAAGATCTAAGCATCCAGCTACTGAATCTTCCATCTCACAGAAAATCCTCAAGCAGCAGGTTTCCCAGACAGAAAGACCAAGTGGCATTTCTCAGCCCCAGCTTTTAGCCGACAGCCCCGCTCTTCTTGCTCTAAACGCAAGAAGGAAAGTCAGGCTCTGCAAGCTGGACAGGATCCAACAGCCACGTTGTGCGTCACGAGCAGGCAAGTGACTGTAGGTGGAAGAAGTTAGGTACCCCACCTGGGGAGGACTCTGTGAATTCCTTGCAAACAACTGAGCCCACCCATTTTGAGCACCCATCCCCCGCTTGGTGAGGCCCTGAGAGCTCACCGGCTGGTACCGAACTGTAATCTCCCACCCAACCTGCCCCCATGCTGCTGAGGAATTCTATGCGGGCCATCTGGTGATAGAGAAAGGCCTTTAAAACACTCTTTGGCAAGCCACGAATATGTCAGTCATTTTTTCAACTGTTTCCAAAGCCCGTAGCCCCCAGCGTCTATATGAACTTCATAGAAAAATTATATCTTTTATCTTTGGATAGGACTAAATGAAATATAACTGTTCTCCATGCAGACTATTCTCCAGGATCACGGTAAGCCTTATTCATGATTATTATATGCCCAAATGAGTATGTTTTAAAAAGCGGATGGCTGAATCCTTATATTTTATCCTTAATATGAATACAGTGGTACCTTGGTATCGTTTGCTTTGGAATAAGTTCAACTTGGTATACGCGTCCTGTTTGGACAAAAAATTTTGCTTGGTATACGGCCTTTGTTTGGAATCGACTGCGTGCTAACCTTCTTTACCTCTCGAGACAAAGCCACGACTGCCCACGAGCGTTAGTGTGCCAGTTGCTAGCATTCAGTGAACAACCCTCACTATAACTCTCTGTGAACTTTCACGTGTGTGATATAGTGGGTCCACAGCTCCTGTCAAAGTCCAGCTTTAAAATAAATAATGCGCGCGCGCAGCTTGGTGAGGCGTGGTGGTTATGTGGCTGAAGGTTGTCAGGGCGATTAGCGATAATGGCGTTTCTCACCAAAGTGCACTTGTGAGGGACCGTCCGCATTCATGATTGTTCCTGGGGCTGCTTATCTTGATAAACAGAAGCCGAGTCAGCTAGAAGGGGAGTAAAAAATGAACGGACGGGAGGTTGAGTGAGTGAGTGAGAGAGAGAGAGAGAGAGAGAGAGAGAGCGGCGAAGTTGCTGAAGTAGACAGAGTTAACGTCAGCTGCAAGTAGGCGAGTCCCCTGTTGGGAAGTAGGGGGGCCGCCAGATAAAAAGGCACCGGGCTTCTTCTTGGTTTTTTTTATTTTATTTTTATTTTTAAAGAATGCTTCCTGCTCTATTTTAACTTCGTTGTTTTTAAGAATACTTTTTTCTATTGTTTTTAACCTCCATGTTTCACTTCTGATTTTATGGATTATTTATTGGAACTTTGGAGACTGCACTTTAATTTGAACACCTTGTTTTGTTAATTGTTTTAATAAAAGCACTTTGCACTTTTCACCATCCCTTGCTTTACCGATGAGGTTAGCAGTGAGGCACATTACCGACGGTGTAGGGTTCAAGGGCTCCCCGGCAGCAGATGGGAGCATACAGCAAACCTGCATCGTCACAACGTGATTTTGTGTTTTTTTCATGTAAATTTGAATTGATTGTTGAAAAGTATGAAGGTGGCATGCGTATCCGGGACATGGCTGCTGCATACCATTAGCCGAGAGTGACGGTATCTACGATGTTATTAAAAAGTAAAGTGAGGTAAAATTTTCATTTATTTCATCTAATTGCTTTTGTATTTATGTATTGTAGTATTAAGCAGTGTTTAAATTATTTTATACAACCCCATCAATGTACACTCACCTAAAGGATAATTAGGAACACCTGTTCAATTTCTCATTAATGCAATTATCTAATCAACCAATCACATGGCAGTTGCTTCAATGCATTTAGGGGTGTGGTCCTGGTCAAGACAATCTCCTGAACTCCAAACTGAATGTCAGAATGGCAAAGAAAGGTGATTTAAGCAATTTTGAGCGTGGCATGGTTGTTGGTGCCAGATGGGCCGGTCTGAGTATTTCACAATCTGCTCAGTTATTGGGATTTTCACGCACAACCATTTCTAGGGTTTACAAAGAATGGTGTGAAAAGGGAAAAACATCCAGTATGCGGCAGTCCTGTGGGCTTAAAATGCCTTGTTGATGCTAGAGGTCAGAGGAGAATGGGCCGACTGATTCAAGATGATAGAAGAGCAACTTTGACTGAAATAACCACTCGTTACAACCGAGGTATGCAGCAAAGCATTTGTGAAGCCACAAGCTTGGGCGGATGGGCTACAACAGCAGAAGACCCCACCGGGTACCACTGATCTCCACTACAAATAGGAAAAAGAGGCTACAATTTGCACGAGCTCACCAAAATTGGACAGTTGAAGACTGGAAAAATGTCGCCTGGTCTGATGAGTCTCGATTTCTGTTGAGACATTCAAATGGTAGAGTCAGAATTTGGCGTAAACAGAATGAGAACATGGATCCATCATGCCTTGTTACCACTGTGCAGGCTGGTGGTGGTGGTGTAATGGTGTGGGGGATGTTTTCTTGGCACACTTTAGGCCCCTTAGTGCCAATTGGGCATCAATTAAATGCCATGGGCTACCTGAGCATTGTTTCTGACCATGTCCATCCCTTCATGACCACCATGTACCCATCCTCTGATGGCTACTTCCAGCAGGATAATGCACCATGTCACAAAGCTCGAATCATTTCAAATTGGTTTCTTGAACATGACAATGAGTTCACTGTACTAAAATGGCCCCCACAGTCACCAGATCTCAACCCAATAGAGCATCTTTGGGATGTGGTGGAACGGAGCTTCATGCCCTGGATGTGCATCCCACAAATCTCCATCAACTTCAAGATGCTATCCTATCAATATGGGCCAACATTTCTAAAGAATGCTTTCAGCACCTTGTTGAATCAATGCCACGTAGAATTAAGGCAGTTCTGAAGGCAAAAGGGGGTCAAACACCGTATTAGTATGGTGGTCCTAATAATCCTTTAGGTGAGTGTATAATATGCCAATAGCAATAGGGATTTTTTTTTCATGGGAAAGGTTAATCATTTCTCATTATTTCTTATGGTAAAAATTTGTTTGGTATACGTCCTGTTTGGTATAAGTAAAGGGTCTGGAACGAATTAAGGACGTATACCGAGGTTCCACTGTATTTCCAAGTTTATTCTCAAGTGCGTGCGTGAGTGCAGCTCGTGTGTAAGCAGCGTGAGTGCGCTCGTGCATGTGTATAATATAAGATGTAGCATTTTTTTTTCTATCTACATGTACGACGATTAATGTACAAATTCATAGGACTGAAGCAAACAATATTAGTTTTTTTTTTTTTCCGAAACGGGTAATCCAATCAAGTAGTTTTTGTCTCAGCGTCTGAAAATTCAAACAGGGTCCTCTCCTCTGAGAATATTCAGGAGTGGCTTTAAAGCACAAGCAGGTGGTGCATTAACTCTGACATAATAAAGTATTCTGAACTACCTGCAGAAGGGACCCGCTTGTGAAATGCGTAATCTCTCTGTACAGAGCCACCTGTTTATAAAAGGCTGAGGAGAAAAGTATGATAGGTCAAATACACAGAGCCATAAAATAAAAGCAAAATAAAGTGTGAACATACACACAACCTGGTATTGCTAGAGGTTTCGTTTTTCCAGGTGACCCATTTTTGCGTTGCTTAAGGTATCAGCCAAGATCTTTCTTTTATTCTTTTTTGATCAGCTTTTATACTGATTTTATAAAGGTAATCTAGGTATGATGCGGTCATCCTGTCTCCAAGACAACTTTTCCTTTATCACATTTAAAATTCTTGTCTCTGAAAATTCATTCATAGCTCATACGTTTCTGCTCTTAGATGCAGAAGGTTATAGCGAGGTGTACTTGCTTAACTAGAGGCAAGGGATGTAAGAAGCGCTCTTCTGCACCTGTGAAGTTCATTGAACTAAAATCACGTTTTAAAATCAGCAGCTTTAGCTCATGCTAGTGACCTCATAAATGAGAGCCAACAGATCAGCACGCTTGTATAGCTCACAAAATAGCAGAGCTGATTACTCTTTCTGCTTAAACTAATGATCAGATATTCAGGTAATGATTAATGAAACACTAAAGCTTTAGTGAACAAAAATACATTTTCAGTAGCCAAGTAAAATGACCAGATGCTTTAACATGAAAATAAAGCATCTTTAGAAAATAAAGCATCTAAAAGCATCTTTGTAAAGGTCCAATTTTAAAACATTATAAGAAAAAGCCTTGTTTCCAAAAAGAGTTCTGCCCATTTTCCAACAGTTTTCTTGACTGATCTTTGGAATCATCAGTGCCTTTCTGATCACATCCACCCCAAACATAGCATAGAACTTAATTTCTGTATTAATTTTAAATGATAATAGCCAGTATAAAGTCCCTAAAGGAACTGGAGACATCAGATATCTTCTATCATATATCTTTCTTGCCAGCCCAAGTAATTCAGATTCTGCTTACAACACAAATGTATGATTGTTTTTTTTCTCAAATGGCCAAATCTTTGGCCTGCTAATCATGAAAAAATAAATACATAAATAAATCAGATTTTATTCTCATTACACTTTATTTGCATATTTTATTATACCTTCTTAACTTTTATCGACATTTGTCTATCTCTATATTTATTTTTCTGTATCAGAATGTAGTTTAAGTTAATTTGTTTTAGGTTCAATAGATGTATTTTTCATATTTTCGATTCTTGTTTTCTTTTTTTCACATCTTTGAGCCCCCTTTTTGTTACTTCGCGCCCCCCTAGCGGGGTCCGTCCAGAGTTTGAGAACCACTGTTGTAGGGTTTTATTTGTAAAACACTCTGCGGCATTTCAAGCTAAGTTAGATTCCCTTGTTTATTCAGCCATCCATTGGTGTTCCATTTTGTTATAAATTGTGTTTAGTCTCTTTATTTACTAAGCATTTTATATGATGATTAGAAAACAGTTATCTTGTTCAGGCTTTAATTTAAAACAGCATTTTCATCGACAGGTGATAAACACTTTGGTACTCAGGGGGCTTTGTATAATACAAAGTTTTAGAAATTCTGTTAATGCTTGGTAATAGCCTTCCATTTTACAGCAGTTATGAACCCCTGAAAATAAGAACAGTTATAGTATGTTATAGGAGCAGATACACTACAGGGCTGAGGATGATTAGGTTTATTTTGGACACATTAGGCAAAACAGGATGGAAAATGTTTTAGTGAATAGTTACATCATATCTATTATATGTGTTAGCACAAGGATTAAAATTTTACTAAAACTGTGAGGTTTATTCTTTCTTTTAGGTAGACATAGGTGACATAGGACAGCTGTCATTGAAAACTGCTTTTCCCCTCTGTTTGTGAAAAAGCACCCTTTGTTTTAGTAGCATTCAGGGTGAAGGGTTAGGGTTGTTTAAGTTTAAACTGTGATTCCAAGAGTCAGCAAGTGTCTGCAATCTTCTTAAATACGAGACAAAGGACCAGGGTTTGTGCAGGGATCATAGTCAGGGGCAGAGTTAAACTAGACATTATTATTCCAAAATGAAACATTGACTCGCCCCTATCACAAATATAAGACAGTAAAAACTAAAATTTACAAATACTAAGTCACAGAGGAGATTAAAAAACATATTAAGACCAGATCAACAAGGGATCACCCAAAGCTCACAGCACACTACAACAGAACCTACGTGTTCTGAGGTATATTATCAGCTAAACTGTCATCTATGTAGGCAGTTCTATAGGATTGAAAAGAGTTTGGAAAACATTATTTAACATCTGCTAATATGAGGCTGATTAACATGAACCGGTTATTGTTAGAATCTTATCTGGCACTAAAAGTGAGGCTTGTGTTCCTCCTGATTCAGGAAGATCATTAAATATTGGAGTTTAGAATATGAACTAGACTGGTAGTCTTGATGGTAAGGACATTTGTGCCAAAATAATTAATTAAATAAAGTTAATTATGAAGTAAATAACCACATGAAGTTGTAAAGGAGTTATTACAATTTGAAAAACTGCCGTGATGTATAAAAAACATTTGAAATAAATAATAAGCTTTTTGACATGTGCATTCTGGAATAGTCTGAATATGTCTTAAAGAGTTCATTTTTAATAAAACTTAAAAAGGCAAATTAAAAATATTAAACCTGAATAAAGCACAGAAGTATAATTTAATGATATCAATTAGTGTTAAGTATTATCAAGCACCGGGATCTATTTATAAGGTTTAGTTATAAACAAAATGATTGGTGGCATTTTACTTTGAAATTAACAATAGTTTGATAGAGCTTTAAAAATTAGAATGCAAGACAAACCTATACACTATATAACAAATGTTGCTGTTCCAATAGGAATATCTCAGATGTCTGTTTTATTTTAACCTTTTGACAAGAAGCCCCTGGTCAGGGAAATATGCCACATATATTGAAAATGAACAGTGCCGACATGCTAACTAAATAGATATAATCTAAGATATTTTAGAATATGGCCCTGGGCGCTAACCCCATGATTCTGACAAACTAAAGAGTCTTCACTTAATTGTCCAACTTCCTGTAGGTGCTATGGATCTTGTAATGGAGACTGCAAAAGATTCTATAATCTTTACTCTGTAATGGTCCATATGACGGAGATCTAGCCTGTGTCCGCAGTGTTAAACAGTCATAGGACATGATGTTCAAAATTCACCTAGGGTTTTTCAAAAGAGATAGGACGAGTGTGGCGTGTGTTCTGTATTCTCTTTTCTGTATTAACTATTCACAGTGACCATACTCCCGAGACCTTAGGTTTTTTATGCCGAAGTACCTTTCACAGACCCGAATAAGAGACATCCATCAAAATGCTCTTGACACAAAGGAGGCCCAATCAGGCGGTGGGGTGGACTGATTGTTGTTTTCTTTAATTTCTTGATGACTTCATTCAGCAGATTATTTCTTCACAGAGCAGGCCTCGTGATGAAGGTTTCTCTGCATTGATGACAGCTGGTCTCTTGGCTCTGGTCCCAGTACAACAACAACATTTATTTCTGTCGCACACGTTCATACAAGCAATGGAGCTCAAAGTGCTTTACATGATGAAGAAAGAGAAAAAAGACAAAATAAAAAAGAATTAATATAAGGGAACACTAATTAACATAGAATCAAAGTAAGGTCTGATGGCCAGGGAGAACAGAAAACAAAAAAGAAACTTCAGACGGCTGGATAAAAAATAAAATCTGCAGGGTTTCTGAGGCCACGAGACCACCTGACATCAATGACCTCAATCAGTCCTTCTGGTATTCAGGGTTCTCATGGAAGGATTTGATGATGATAGTCATGTGGACTTCTGGCCTTTAATCCATCAATGTAGGGACATCACAGTGCTATGATCAGGTGGTGGTGGTGCAGGTCGCCAGCACAGAAAACTGGAAAAGAACAGACGAGAGAGTAGGGGTTAGTACAGATATTTGAGTCATCATGAAAAGTAATGATAATTAATTGAATATGCAGAGCATCAGGATTAAATTAAGATGAAACTGTGGGAAGTCCATGTTACAGTAATGTGTTTTCAGCCATGTTTTAAAGAGCTCCACTGTATTACCTTGGTGAATTTCTTTCAGTCAGCTATTGCAGATTTTAGGTGCATAACAGCAGATGGCCGCCTCACTACTTCTTTTAAGTTTAGCTCTTGGAATTCTAAGCAGAACCTCATTTGAAGATCTAAGGTTATGATTTGGAGTGTAAGGTGTCAGATATTGTGATATATAAGATGGAGCAGATGATTTAAGACTTTGTAAACCATTAGCAGTATTTTAAAGTCAATTCTGAATGACACAGGTAACCAGTATAGGGATGCTAAGACTGGGATGATGTGCTTGGGTTTTCTTTTCCTAGTTAAGATTCTAGCAGCTCCATTCTGCACTCGTAACTGATTGATGTATTTTTTTGAGTGGTCCTGAGAGGAGTGCGTTACAGTAATCTAGTCAACTGAAAACAAAAGTGTGAACTCATTTCTAAGCATCTTTCAATGTTATAAGAGGTCTAACTTTTGCTATATTTCTTAAGTGAAAAAATGCTGTCCTTGTAATCTGATTAATATGCAATTTTAAATTCATGTCAGAGTCAACAGTTACCCCTAAATTCTTTACCTCCGTCTTGACTTTTAATCTTAATGTATCAAGTTTATTTCTAATAACCTCATTATATCCATTATTGCCAATCACTAAAATTTCAGTTTTCTCTTTATTTAGTTTGAGAAAATAACTTCTCATCCATTTGGAAACACAAGTGAAACATTGTGTCAGTGAATGAAGAGAGTCGAGGTCATCAGGCGCTGTTGATAAATACAGTTGTGTGTCATCAGCATAGCTGTGGTAGTTCACATTATGCCCTGAGATAATCTGACCTCATGAAGCATGTAAATTGAAAAGAGCAGCGGACCAGGATAGAGCCTTGTTGACCACCATATAGAATATCATGTGTCATTGAAGTATAAATACCACACCTAACAAAGCATTTTCTACCTGCCAGGTAGGATTCAAACCAATTTAAGACCCTGCCAGAGAGGCCCACCCATTGACTAAGGTGATTTCTAAAAACATTGTGATAGATGGTATTAAATGTGGCACTCAGATCTAAGAAGATGACAACAGATAAACAGCCTCTGTCTGCATTTTCCCAAGTCATTTACTACTTTAATGAGTGCAGTTTCTGTGCTGTGATTTATTATGAAACCCGACTGAAACTTATCAAGAATGGCAGGTTTATTGAGGTGATCATTGAGCTGCATAATGATGGCCATCTCTAGGATTTCACTTGAGAAAGGCAGGTTAGAAATGGGACTAAAACTGTCAAAAACAGAGGAGTCGAGATTATTTTTCATGAGCAGAGGTTTAACTACAGCAGTCTTAAAACAGTCTGGGAAGACCCCCGTATCTATGACGAGTTTACTATGTCAAGAATTATATCAATTAGCACGCCCGATTCTTCTTTGAAAAAACAAGTTGGTATTGGGTCGAGGACACAGGTGGAGTGTCTCAGTTGAGAAATTATTTTATATAAATCAGGTAAATCTATCCTGGTGAAAGAATTGGTTTATAATGGAGCACTGAGGCTTAAGAGGATCAGTGTTGGGGGGATATACTATATAATTTCTAATATCATTAATTTGTTGATTAAAAAATACAGCAATAGCCTCCAAGTTTCACTGGAAGAATTTTGGAGGCATTCTGTTCAGTGACCGGAGTTTAGCAGATGATCAATCGTAGAGAATAAGACTCTGGGATTACTAGCATTGTTATTTATAATTCTAGAGAAATAGCAGCGCCTCTCAAGACGGACTGTGTTGTTGTATTCTGTTATTTTAATCTTCAATATCTCATTGTGGATAATCTGTGAGGCACTTCAGGCAGAAACTGTGACCACAATCCAGTAATACGCGGTCATTCAGGGTGTCCAGACACACCAAGCAGGTGAACTCGTCCTGTGACACAAACAGCTGGGCTTCAGCCATCGTCAGTCTGAGGAGAGGCAGGCAGAGAGAATCAGTCAGACAGACAAGGAAGTGACTTGTGAAGAAATGAAAGTGGAAGTTTGTCTGTGCTCAGTGAGGAGGATGATGATGATGATTCCCTATTGCCAGTCCCTCTGTAATAGCCCACCTCAGACTCATTCCACTTAAGTACATAAGTGTGACCCCTCCAGCCTGTCACTTCTCAATGACAAACACTTGGACTCGCTGTCACCAGCACTAACAAATGTACAGATGTCTCTGAGACACATGAAGGCTCATACAACATTTGATTATATCAGTGTTTCTCAACCTTTTACCATGTGTGCCCCATCCTTTCATATTAGTTTTTGTGGTAACCTACTAAAGTTTTAGGGCACATTTTCAGATTTTTGATTTTTGATTTAGATCCACCCCGCAACACTAAATTTTAATTTGGGAATGCACTATTGGCAGAAGTGCTCAAGTCTCTATCACACTGGGGCATCGCTAACATGTTTTCATCATCAAAATATAAAGTCACACAATGTGACACATTTCAAATTAAAACCCAAGTGATAAAACATATGTAAAATTCAAACATTTCTTTAGTTTTCATTAATTTTCTTGAATTTTTTAATAATTTTAATAATTCCACATTTTAAATTATTCCATTCTTTAATAATACAAATCAAATTACAAATATTATAAGCTTTCCTAAGAATACTATCACGTCTTATTTCTGAAACAATAAGTGACATATTAGCAAGTCCAGAAGTGCCGTCTAACATTCGAACATTAAGAACACTCTAGACGAGAACAGGCCATTCAGCCCAACAAAGCTCGCCAGTCCTGTCCACTTATTTCTTCCAAAAAAACATCAAGTCGAGTTTTGAAAGTCCCTAAAGTCTCACTGTTTACCACACTACTTGGTTGCTTATTCCAAGTGTCTATCGTTCTTTGTGTAAAGAAAACCTTCCTAATGTTTGTTTGAAATTTCCCCTTAACAAGTTTCCAACTGTATCCCCGTGTTCTTGATGAACTCATTTTAAAATAACAGTCTTGATCCACTGTACTAATTCCCTTCTAATTTTAAACACTTCAATCATGTCACCTCTTAATCTTCTTTTGCTTAAACTGTAAAGGCTCAGCTGTTTTAATCTTTCTTTGTAACTCATCCCCTGTAGCCCTGAATCAGCCTAGTCGCTCTTCTCTGGACCTTTTCTAGCGCTGCTTTGTCCTTTTTGTAGCCTGGGGACCAAAACTGTACCCCGGACTCCAGATGAGGCCTCACCAGTGCATTATAAAGGTTGAGCAGAACCTCCTGTGACTTGTACTCCACACATCAAGGCGCTATATATCCTAACATTCTGTTAGCCTTATTAATGGCTTCTGAACACTGTCGGGAAGTTGATAGCATTTAAATATTTGCTTAGAATTTACATTACTATGCATTTTTATTTCTACACCATTGTTTGTTCTTCCATGTACAGATCTAAACCTGGCCTGTCCTAAACTCCCTGAAACCCCATTCCCTAGTTTAAACAATCCTCGACTAGCCTACACATGCCCCTCCCCAATACATTGGTACCCTCCAGTTCAGATGTAACCCACCATGGCAGAACAGGTCCCATCTGTTCCAAAAGGAGTCCCAGTGCCCCATAAACCTATAACCTTCTACCCTGCACCAAGATTTGAGCCAAGCATTAAGCCTGCCAATCTCCTTGATCCTACCTGGACTGGCGTGGCACAGGCAGAACTTGAGAGAAGACTGCCTTGTCTGTTCTGCTCCTCAGCTTGGCATCTAACTCTTTGAATTTGGATCGCAGAACTGATAGACTACCCTTATGTATGTAATTTGTTCCAACATGGACAATGACAACTGGATCCACCTCTGCTCTTGCCAAGAGCCTATTCACCCTTCCAGGGAGGTCTCCCACCTGTGCTCCCAGAAGGCAACACACGTCTGAGACTCTCTCTCTCTCTCTGGAGCACACCTGCGCTTCAATCCCCCTAATAATTGAGTCCCCAACTATCACTACCACTCTCTTTTGGGGAACTGGTTTTGAGGTGGCCCGTTGGGGCTCCTCATCCCTGTCTACCACCTCAGAATTATCAGAGACACCATCCAGCTCCGCAAGGACATGATAACGGTTAGACACTTCTAATTCTGGGGTTGTGCACCCTTTAGCTTAGGCCTTGTGACCGTGACCCACCTATTTCTACCTGTCTGGTCTGGAATCTCCTCCCACACCACCTTGGGGGTGCACACTATCTCTCTAAAGGACACCTGGGCCAAGTCTGCCAATTCTCTATTACAGCAGGTCAGCCAACTCCTCCTCCAGTTCAGCGACCCTGAGCTCGAGGTGCTGGATCAGCTGGCATCTCTTGCAGATGTAACCCTCATAGACAACTGGCTCTTCCAAACCATCATCTAAAAAGTCCAACATCCAACAGGACTTGCATTGCACTGGCCTCATTATTAAAATTTGATGTGGGATTAGTAAACTGCCTTAACTTTTTTTTCTTAAAATTAAATTTCTTTTCTTCTTCTTTCAGCTGCTCCTTAACTTAAATGGTAACACTAAGATCTGCTCCAGATATTTGACACCTTTTCCCCTTAAGCTCCTGTACTGTTCTCCCCTCTCAGCTGCCTGCTGTTTGTCTTTCTATGACGTTAACTTTAATTTTCTCTGTCTCTTCTCCTAACTTTGCATTCCTCTTACTTATAAGCTCTCCACTTGCACTGTTTGTATTCCCTGTATTAATGAACCCTTACGCTGTCGCCCACTTAACTGTACCACCTCTGGACCGCTAAGGACAGTTTAATCTAAAATAAACAAATCAAACCTTACTTCCTTATTTGCTCCTACAGCCCCTTGTGACTGATCGGCGTCTTAACGCTGGCCGCTGACCTGCACACTGCTGAGCCTTCACCTTTACTGCTTTGAAATCAGCCGCGGCCTTTTTTTCTTTTCCTTTAAAATAAGGAGTCGCTGTTACGACGACGCGGTTATTTACTTACAAATGGCGATATCAGTTACTGCTGCTTTCTATCCTATTTCCTCAATGCTAGTTCAAATACAGATAACAAGAACAGGTACAAGTACAAATAACTATTCCAAGCCCACCTCCAAACACCCAGCTACTTTTGCTCTTATGCGGACGAAAAAGAAAGAAAAAAAAAACCTTCTAAAAGGAAATAAGCTTTAAAAATTCCCACACGGCTCCTTAGCGGCAACCAAAACCCAAGTTTTTTAGAACAAAATGTATTTTTTATATTTAAATATCACACCACAGAACAAGCCAAAAACTCTCAACAGGCTCTAGCATTTGCAAAGCACACGTCAGCCACGTCGGTAAGAGAGAGGACTGCACTTGAATTCTGTTGTCTGCTGACGGCGGACAGGCCTCTCCACGTCACATACAGTATATATACAGTAACACAGCACGCCACTGGGTCGTCTACTTGTCACTCTGTTGTCACTCTCAGCAGCTCCTCTGTCAGGTTTTCTGCAGCACGTCTCTCAGTAAACTCACAACAGCCAAGAAGGCAGGATGTCACCTTAAAGTTTCCAATAAAGTGACAAGTGACAGACACATATGAGCAGGTCGTTCTGGATGTCCGGCAGTCAGTTGTCAGGCAAACTGTTGAAGCTTTTTTCACCCTGTCTCACCACAATGCACGCTCCGTGTTATATAGTCGCTGAGTAATTGTTAGGGATGAGGTTTATCTACTGGGGAGAACATACATGGGGATTAAGGCTGAACAAAAGTTTTAAATCCTTTGTCCTCCACAATGCAAATGGCTGAAAGTCACGGGCTATCATTTTTGCAGCTCCTCATCGACACTCATCTGTCTGGCTGCGCTCATTTGTTTTGGAATAAATGTGCTTACTTAAGTTTGAGTGGCAGAAGGCTGTGATACGAGGTGTGGCAGAAAAGTAATGAGACTGATTTTTTATTTACCAAAGTTTTTATTTTTTTTCAAACATCAATGTTATCCCCTTCAAAGTAGTTCCCTTGGGCAGCTACACACCGATGGAGACGTTGTTCCCACTGTTGGTAGCAGCGGAAGTCTTCAACCGGTATGGTCTTCAGCATGTCCGTTACACTCTTTTGGATGTTTTCTAAAGTCCCGAAATGATGTCCTTTGAGGACATTTTTCAGTTTAGGAATAAGGAAAAAGTCACACGGACTGAGGTCAGGTGAATAAGGGGGCAGGGAAACCACAGGAATGCCTTTTGAGGTCAAAAATTCTGTTATGGAGAGGGCAGTTTTTCGGCACGATTTTGGCACAGACCTTTCGTGTGTGCAAATGTTCTTTCAAAATTTGATGAATGATAAATCTGTTCAAATTTAATTGTTCACTCAACATTCTTGATGTTAAACGACGGTCTGATCTCACAAGAGTGTTCACACGTTCGATGTTTTCATTGGTTTTCGAAGTTGAAGTCCTCCCTGAATGGTGTTCATCTTCAACGTGTTTTCTGCCTTCCAAAAATGATTTGTGCCAGCGAAAAACTTGAACTCGGGATAAAGAATGTTCCCCATAGGCCTGTTTTAACTTTTCAAACGTCACACTTGCCGTTTAATGACACAACATTGCTCCAAATTCTGCTGTTCCATTTTGCGTGGCACAACCAAAACACAACTTCGCTAATAGCAGTCACAAAAATCACGTAGTTAACGGAAGGAGTTGAAACTCGCACTGAGCTATGTGAGGGTACTGATACACGTGCTCTATCAAGGACAACAGCGCAGCGTTGCCAGATCGCTTGCAGTGTTGCCAGTCTCATTACTTTTCTGCCACACCTCGTATACCTGCGGTTTTTGATAAGACAGTGGATGCTGCAGCTGAAGTTCTTGGTTCCAAACAGGACAGTTTTCACGGGTCAGTAGATGACAGCCTGAGGAGAGAGGGCGAGCTGGACGGACGGCTGAGTGCTTTCTTAGTTGTCTGTGCAGGTTTGTTGTTGACCCTGCTCTGCTCTGACGGATTTTTTCATGTTACAAATTCTGCACTCAGCTTTGCAGTCTCCAATATCATTGAAATTCTGCCAGATGCTATTTCTAATTCGCTTTTCGCTCATTTCTTCACTTTTCTCGAAGTAGTGGACTGTACCGCTACACTCGCTGTCTTCGGAGCGTCTGGCCCCCCTTTCTTCTTTCACATAATGATATGATCCTAGTCTGTGTTTGCTTGTGATTGGCCGCATGGTGTGCCTATCAAAAAAAACTTCCCTCCCCTGCCTGCAGGGATTCTCTGTGGCTGAAGACTGTTCTCCCCGATGGGACTCGGCTATTCTAGGTCAGTACAAAGAATCTTCTCTTAGAGGTGAACGACACATCACGACATGCGGTTATTCACACGAATACCACAGGGCCGATAGTCCACATACTCGGTGTGATGTTTCTACCATAAACAGTTGTAATAAACGAGTTTGTTTCCATTCTTTCTTTGAGACTCCTTGTAGATATCTCGCTTGAAAGGGTGAGCCACACTGCTGTAAGGCTAAAATAAATGCCAGCTGTGCAGGTTAGGACTTACAATGAAGCACTGGCATATAAACCTAAATGCTAATCTAACATATATCTGCGTGTGCTCATATAAAAGACTCCAAACAAACACACAGCGGTGCTGTTCATTCTTGGTGCTCGGCTGCTCACTGTCTGTCAGGGCTAAGCTGCTGCTAACTTCACGGACATTGATGAGCAGTGAAAGGTCCGTAACCTTCAATAATCAGCTCTTAACCCCTATATACAGTAGCTCAGACTAGGTAGATATCAGAATGTGTTTTATTTTAATGTTATTGTCCAAAGTATTACTGAGCTCTAATAAATCTAAATGCCATTAAGTGCTTATATGTTTGATGTGCCAGCCTAAGAGCCTGCCCAGTACTCACACTGGCAAAGGCCCTGCCTGCAGTTTGTTTGTCTTCTGTCAGTGAGCGGCTCAGCACCGGCATTCACAAAACAAGATCTGCCTGTGAAAAGGCTGGCAGGCCAGGGCCCTTCTGCTGACATAAATGGTGTCCTTTTAAAGTTACCTCAGGACTACACTTTACATAACTAATAGCAATAAAACTAATAATAAAGCACATTGATCCCTAATCAAAATTCTCAACATTATCCACCTTAATAAAAGGAAAAGTGTCTCTGTGTTTGTGTATCTGTGTGTCAATTGTTTTCCTATGTATCTCTCATTCCAACAGATGGCACAACACAAACATTTGTAGTAATAAAATTAATGGCATTTGTCACTTAAGCAAATGGTACATCACAAATACTAACACTGCTTTTACGAATCCAACACCAAATGATGTGTAACAGAGACATCATGTTAAATTCATCATTCCAACAGATGGCACATCTCAGTCATTAACATGGCTTTTAGAAATCCCATGCTAAATTGTACAGTACACCCCCAAATTTCGTGGGGGTTACATTCCTAGAGCACCCGTGAATTGTGAAAAAACGCGAAATTTGGATGTGGTTAAAAAAAATGCCTATTTTAATAGTTTAAACCCTAAATATGCCCCCAAATGACTTTAATTTAATTTCATACTCCTCTTAATACATTACCTAAAAATAAAGAATGTAAAGGTAAACCTGCATACTGCACAGTACGGTACTGATATGTCATTGGCAGTGCTAGAATGTAAAATACCGATGTTACCGCTATATGTACTGTAATTCACACAAGCGCGTTTTCATTGCCAGAAGCCTTAGAAGGTGCCAGGCATTTCAACGGCATTTTGAGGCTTTAACTCTTTTTTTTTTTTTTGAAGTTTTATTAATTTTATTGCAATCCATACAAATCAATCAATTTTTTACAAAAAGAAAAATTTAATTAAGGGCAAATCGATCCCCACCCCTGAGAGAGAGAGCAAGGCAAAGCGGAAATTTAAGGCTTGTAAACATACCCAAATTAATAGATTTGATAAGCCAATAGAGATGAATGCAGAAGACAAAGAAATACAGAAATAATTGCTTTCTCTCTGCTTTAAGAGCTAATTTTAAATATTACTGATTAGATCCTGCCATGTTTTGAAAAAAGTCTGTACGGATCCTCTAACTGAGTATTTGATTTTTTTCCAATTTCAAATAATATAACACATCAGTTTCCCACTGACTTAAAAGGAGAGTTTGGGTTCTTCCAGTTTATCAGAATAAGTCTGCGTGCCAAAGTGTAGTGAATGCAATCACAATTTGTTTGTCTTTCTCCACTTTAAGCCCTCTGGAAGAACCCCAAACACAGCTGTTAATGGGTTAGGAGGGATTGTGAGTCCAAGGCTGTCTGAAGGTAATTAAAATTTTTGTCCAGAATAATGTTAATTTGGTGCAGGCCCAGAACATGTGACCCAGTGAGGCTGGGACTTGGTTGCAACGTTCACATGTTGGATCATACCCTGGAAACATTTTGGGGAGTTTTAGTCGAGACAGATGTGCTCGATATATAATTTTGAGTTGTATAATTGTATGCTTTGCATATGGAGCTCGAGTGAATTCTCTGCATTGCTACTTTCCACTCCTTTTCTGATATATTAATTGAGAGATCTTTTTCCCAGTGTCCTCTTGGATCTTTGAAAGGAGGGATTGTAAAATGATTTTATATATTGTAGAGATGGAGTCTAAGTCCTTGAGATTGAGCAATATTTTTCCAGCATGGATGAGGGTGCAAGATGAGGAAAATCGGGAAGGTTCTGTTTAACAAAGTTCCTAATTTGAAGATAGTGAAAGAAATGTGTAGCTGGAATGTTAATGTAATTGTTCATAGGATGCAAAGACGTTGTCTATATAAAGATCTCTAAGCAAGTTAATTCCAAATTTTTCCAGATATTAAAACTGCATATGTTTGTGAAGGTTGAAAGAGGTGGTTCTCTTGCAGAGGTGCCACAGATAGAAGCTTCTCCGTCTTAAAATGCTTTCTACATTGGTTCCAGATTCTAAGTGAGTGGAGCACAATTGGGTTATTAGTGTATTGCCGATAGTGTGTTTATTGGAGCACAGAGCAAGGAATACAAAGAAGTACTGCAGGATTTTACTTCTATTGCGGTCCAAGCCTGTGTATGTTCTTCTATTTGTGTCCAGGTTCTTATCGCTGTATATTTGCTGCCCAGTAATAAAACTGGAAGTTAGGTAGAGCCATGCCGCCTTCTGCCTTTTGTCTTTGTAGGGTCGCTCTTTTGATGCGTGGATGTTTTGAATTCCAAATAAATGAGGTTATTGTTGAATCTAATTGCTTAAAGAATGATTTATTAATGTATATTGGATGTTTTGAAATAAAAAGGAGCTTAGGAAGAATATTCATCTTAACAGTGTTAATTCTTCCAGCTAGTGTGAGATGAAGGGTTGACCATCTATGCAAGTCTTGTTTAATTTTTTCCATGCAGAGCGAAATTTTGTTGATAAAGAGCTTTATGTTTACTTGTGATGTTTACCCGAGGTATTTAAACTGTTCTGCAATGATAAAAGGTAGGGTGTCTAATCTAATATTATATGCTTGAGAATTCACTGGAAAGAGTACACTTTTATTCAGATTAATTCTGAGACCAGAGATCTTTTGAAATTCTGTGAGTGCTGCTAAGACTGCAGGCACAGAATTTTCTGGGTCGATATATACAGTACCATATCATCTGCATATAATGAGATTTTCTGTTCCAGTCCTTCTCTGCTAATCCCCTTTATCTGATCAGTATTTCGACAATGTATTGCCAGTGGTTCAATGGCAATTGCAAACAGCAGCGGTGACAAGGGCATCCTTGTCTAGTGCCACGTTCTAGTTTAAAGTAGTCTGAGCAAATGTTGTTGATGCAAACTGAAGCTTCTGGGTTAGTATACAGTAATTTAATCCATACACAAATGTTGGGCCAAACCCAAACTTCTCCAATGTAGTAAAAGGTATTTCCATTCAATCATGTCGAATGCTTTTCTGCATCCAATGATAATAATATTTCTGGGGTGTTTGATTTAGTTGGTGAGTATATTACATTAAACAGGCTCGAAGATTTGAAGATAAGTGTCGCCCCTAATAAATCCAGTTTGGTCTTGTGATATTACGAGGGAGCACTTTCTCCATCCTTCTAGCTATGATTTTAGAGAGTATTTTAACGTCGTTATTCAGAAGTGAAATTGGTCTGTATGATGCACATTGTAATAAGTCCTTATTTTGTTTTGGAAAAAAGTGATTAGTGCTTGGCGAAAGGTTTGAGGAAGAGATTGGTTATCTCTGGCTTCTGTAAATGTTGCTAATAGGAGGGGAGCTAGCTGAGCGGAGAATTTCTTGTAAAAATCTGCAGGGTAGCCATCAGGGCCTGCTGCTTTCCACCTTGGAGTGACTTTATAGCATCTAGTAATTCTGATAATGACAGAGGTTTATCAGTTCCTCCACACTAAAAGTGTCTATTTGTGGTATCTGTAATGTATCCAGAAATGCATTAGATTGTGTATTGTCTTCTTTAAACTCAGTAGTATATAGGGATTTATAGTAGTCTCTGAAAGTGTGCATTATATTTTTGTGTTCGATGATTTTATCTCCGTTAGGTTGTGATTACGAGATTGCGTTGCACTTCTTGCTTGTGAATTTGTTGAGCTAAAAGCTTATTAGCTTTCTCTCCATGTTCATAGTAATGATGTCTGGATTTGTAAATTAGTTGTTCAGTTTCTTTAGTTGTCAAGAGGTTTAATTCTGAATGTAGAGCCTGCCTTTTCCTATGTAGAGTCTCGCTTGGTAGTCTGGCATGTTCTTCATCTATTTTAGTAATTTCGCTTTTTATCTCTGCTACTTTCTTGGCTTCGGATTTATTTCTGTGGGCCAGAAGGCCTTAAGAGTTTCCCAGAGTATTCCTGCAGAGATCTCAGGATGTATTTGTCTCTAGAAAGAATTTGATTTGTTTGGATATAAATTCTGTACAATTCTCGTCAGCTAATAGAAGCGGGTTGAGGCGCCATCTGCGGGTGAGTGTATGGGGCTTAGTAATTTTAGCTCCAAGATCAGAGGTGCATGGTCAGAAATAACAATAGCATCGTATTTACAAGATTTAATCTTAGGCAAGAAGTTATTATCTATAAAGAAGTAATCAATCCTTGAGTAGCAATGATGTACTGGTGAGTAGAAAGAATATGTTCTTGAATTTGGGTTTAAAAACCTCCAGGGGTCTGATAAGTTGTGATCAGTTATAAACTTTGTAATTATCTTTGCGTGTTAGATGCTTCCCCTGTGGAGAAGTCCTATCTAAAAGTGGATTTAAACACAATTAAAGTCCCCAGCCATTATAACTTTATGAGTGTTCAGATTGGGAATGGATGCAAATAAATTTTGTATAAATTCCTTATCATCAACATTAGGTGCATAAACATTTATCAAAATCATTTTACAGTTAGATAAGTCTCCATGACCATTACATATCTCCCTTCAGGATCCAATACTACATCTGATGCTACAAATGGTACTGTTCTATGTATGAGAATTCCCACACCTCTAGTTTTCTTTGTAAAACTAGAATGGAACATTTGGCCAGTCCAGTTCTTTTGCAGCTGGAACTGATCCTTGCTTAGTAAGTGGGTCTCCTGTAAAAATACTATTTTAGCATTTAGACCTGTTAGGTGAGAGAGTACTTTCTTTCTCTTTAATTCGTGATTCAGGCCTTTAACATTCCAGCTTACGAAGTTAACTGTCCCATCATGGAGACACTGATTCTGAGTTTTTGATGTCATTTTATAGTCTTAACTGGAAGTGAGACAAGGCCTTAATTTCCTATTTCCCCAAGAGTTGTTGCCATGCAGCTTATTATTACGTTGGTAGTTATAATTATAAAGATTAAAGGATAGATTAGGTATAGATCAAGCCTGCTCTCTTTCTCTCCCCCGCTTAACCCCCACGCGAGGCTAGACCCCACTTCACACACTCCCAGTCCTCTGACATACCCAGAGACAGAGCACGTCCAAAGCAAAACAAGCCCCATGCAGCGGCGTTTTAGGGTTAAAAATAGAGATATCTATTACCAATATAGTCTAAAAACTGTGCACTTAAAATATATATAATCTTCAGCAATCTTAGTGTATTAAGATAATACACCCAGATAATAAACCTGAGGAATGGTGTTAAAGTTGTCCAGAATAAGCATAATAAGTCTTAATGCAATAATAGCAATAACAATAAACCAAGGGTATGATGTTGAACAGTCTTGTTTAGGTAGAGAGAAAATAATTAGATAATAAAAAAAAAAAAAGAAAAAGTAATTAAGCACAATGAAACATAAACAGATAGCACCCGAGTAATAATGAGTGATAATGAGAATATATGATGATAAAAACCTGTATTTTAAACAAATAGATCAGACAGTATATTATCAATCCTTGCCATATCATTAACGGCCATGACTCACTATTATGTATCAGAATAGTCCGGGATCAGCTTTCTTAATTCCTTTTCTGCTTCTTCCTTGCTAGCGAAGACATAGAATTGACCCTGCATTCCACTTTCAGTTGGCTGGATACAAGAGGCTGTATTTGACGTTGGCTTGCTGTAACCGCTGTTTAATGTTGTAGAAGGCACGTTTAGTAGCTGTTGCTGGAGAGAAGTCAGGGAAGGTTATTTTCATACATAATCTCTTGCTTGTGTCTGAGGAGTGCCATCACTTCTAGCTTAAATGATAATCTTTCAAAGCGAATAATTAAAGATCTACAGTAGGTACAGAAAGTATTCAGACCCCCTTCAATTTTTCACTCTTTGTTATATTGCAGCCATTTGCTAAAATCATTTAAATTAATTTTTTTCCTCATTAATGTACACACAGCACCCCATATTGACAGACAAAAAAAGAATTTTGAAATTGTTGCAGATTTATTAAAAAAGAAAAACTGAAATATCACATGGTCCTAAGTATTCAGACCCTTTACTCAGTATTTAGTAGAAGCACCCTTTTGAGCTAATACAGCCATCTTGTTGGAAGGTAAACCTTCGGCCCAGTCTGAGGTCCTCAGCACTCTGGAGAAGGTTTTTGTCCAGAATATCCCTGTTCCTGGCCGCATTCATCTTTCCCTCGATTGCAACCATTCGTCCTGTCCCTGCAGCTGAAAAACACCCCCACAGTATGATGCTGCCACTGCCATGCTTCACTGTGGGGATTGTATTGGAAAAGTGATGAGCAGTGCCTGGTTGTCTCCACACATACCGCTTAGGCCAAAAAGTTCTATCTTGGTTTCATCAGACCAGAGAATCTTATTTCTCACCACCTCAGAGTCCTTCAGGTGTCTTTTAGCAAACTCCATGCGGGCTGTCATGTGTCTTGCCTCTCCTCAGTCTGTGGAGACAACCAGGCACTGGTCATCACTTGTCCAATACAGTCCCCACAGTGAAGTGGTTTCCGCTAACAATTATTAGATAGGTTCTAATCAAAAACCCACAAATTACTGAGGCCGCATACTCTGAACCGTGACTTCGCAGGGGTCTACTGTATATAACAGAGACATACACATTGTATTTGTCATTCCAACATTCTATACATTAGATTACTACAAATATTTGTAATGTGCCATCTGTTGAAATGGAAAATATAATGCATTTTGACTTACATTCCAATAGGTGGTGTCTGCCAATGATAACACTGAGGTCCACGCTGATCACTTATATTTCATCCCTGATTATTAAATTACACATTCTTTTGACATTTCTATACTTTGTCTTTATTTCTTGAGTGACTGAAGTAAATATCAAAGCAATGGATGTTGGAAATGATTGTATTCTTGCCGAGGGTGTTATCAACGCTGAGAGATTGCGCTTGAATAATAATAATAATAATTCTTTATATTTTTATTTGCTTTTCATACTACTCAAAGCTCTTCTACACAGTGAGTGGGAGTCACTTCAACCACCGCTAATGTGCAGCATCCACCTGATGATGTGACGGCAGCCATTTTTGTGCCAGTATGCTCATCACACATGAGCTATTAGAAGGTGAAGTGGTGAGAGAAACAGTTAGCTAATGAGAGACAGGGGATGATTAGGGGGACACAATGACAAGGCCTTGAAGGGCAATTTAGCAAAGACATCTTTATGGAGGACACACAGGGATCTTTAATAACTGAATGATGATTCTTCAAAACTTTTAAGGAACATTGAAATATCTTCATAGTACGTGTTTAATTATTCTATCCATCTCTCCTTCCAGCATACAGCAATCAATCAGGATCAATCTGTGAACTCGCTAGCGCTGTGGCACATGTTTAATTATTAACAATACAGATTATTTAAATTAAGTTAGTTTTATCTGTATAATATAATCAACATATTTTGCTGCATTTCATCTTAAAAATGATATAGTCATCGTATGTAAATATCGCTTTATAAAGTGGCGAGGTTGTGTAACATTATAACTGTATCTCAAGTTTACAGTGAGGTGATTGTACATATAAGTACAGACAGTTCTACAAGGAGCACTTGATGGACTGATTGAGTGTGTTTAGAGTTCTTGGGATAAAAATTTGTGAACCACGAGGTCCGTACAGGAAAGGTTCTGAAGCGTTTTGCCGTGTCTGAGGCAGCTTGTGCTTGATGCTGTGTCGATAATTAATCTTACCCATCAGCTGCTGCTGTGATTCACACTCCGATACAGTGATATAAATACTCCGAGTGGTGCAGTGAGAGTAATATGGAAAAAGATGATCCGCTGTGGCAACTCTAACAGGAGCAGCTGAAAGAAGAAGAAGATGCAGTGAGAGTAGCAACGCTAAAGCAGTTACAGTATTTGGAATACTATCGCAATTACCTGGACCATTATATTGTTACAAGTTAATTAAAATCAGATGCATTACACTAAAAAAAAATATGCAGTAAGTTTCAGTCTATTTATAAAAAAATATGGTTCTAAAAAATAAAGGGTAACCACACAGGAACAGTACCACTGCTTTGGCGCTGGGTGCCGCCAGTCTGCAAAACCGGCGGAGAACTTATGTACTACAGCGTATGAGGTACCGTGGAAAAGTCGTGGCTTTACGCCAAGAGTAGGTTTTATACATCGCGATTTGAACTTGAAAAGTTCTTATGCAACATTTTTTGTGTGTACGCACTGTTTATAAATGAGGCCCCAGGACCTCTGAGTTGTATTTGCTTATTAAGCTGGTCATTATAATATTAAATAAATTAATTAATTTTAATATAGTTTTTACGACTGTTAAGCTACACTAATCTACTGTATGTCGTTTTAAAGTAGCTGCTCTGTTATCCGTCTTTTCTCTTATCCGTCACAGCCTCGGTCCTGACCCATGACTGATAATCGAGGTTTTACTGGACCTTATAAACCTGATGTTTCAAGTTCAGAGCATTGGCTGCTGGAGTCCATCCTGGTCAGACTGGTGCAAGTCATGAAACAGCTCAGGATGAGATCCCAAGATGGCCCACAAACACCTGAGTTCTCTCCTCACAGCCAGCTGAGTTTCTTTCTGCTCTGATCAGTTTCTCTTTTGAGTTTCTAAGGCAGTGGGAGGCCAACTATAGCCTGCTGTCTAGAAATGTCCACTGGCAGGGGTGCGGCGTCCGTGGGCTACACATAGAAATGTCTGACATTGGACCCTCCTGAGGTGTTCTTAACAAGATGATGTTACAGTTGGCTGATGTAAAGCGTAGTAAGTGAGCACACAATGTCATCCTAAGCGTAATTCAATAGAAGGTCTGACACGTCAATAGACACACTCTGTACTGCTGACACTTACACTCTGAGTGTGCTTAGCTGCTCGTCTGCCTTTGTGGTGTTTGTCCATTTTTAAAGAATCGGAGTTTGCATTTGGCTGATCTCAGGGCTGTTTAAGAGACACATTATTGTCACATGTCAATCTGTATTGTACTCCAGAGTTAAGCCTACGATTCTTACAATAAGTTCAGCTCAGAAATGTCAATATACTATTCCTGTGTAGATTTTCTGTTTTAATGATATAACTCATCAGGCTCTTCATTAGTGATTAGACATCATGTTATTTAGTGGAGCAGTAAGGACATTTTGAATGTCAAACCCTTGAGTGATAATCCTACCAAATGTATGATTATGACAAAGACTCTGAGCTTTTATATTTGGTAAAACCCTAACAAGTCCAGCAGGAGTGTAAAGAACTTACTAGAAGTGTAAGTCTGACCATCTAAGCCAAATTTCAAATCCCCCATCACTACTACACAACCTCAATGTACAGTAAGTTCAGATAAAGACACTTAACTTTAGTCCACCATTTGGTGCTTCTTCAGATAAAGGACTAGTGTCACATCGGCTCTGCCAGGTTTCAGTAAGGGACACAAATGTGGCAGAGTCCCGCTAGAATATTAAAAGAGCTCAGCTCACAGGTGAACACTGCGTTTAGAAACCAACATCTCAAACAACAATGAAGTCTATGAAGTGGCCTGATATTTTTCAGTTTAATATGAATCAGGTCACTAATATCAGCATCTAATTTTTGATCTGTTTATGTTTTCTGTTGTTTGGCTATCAATTGATTTGGATTGATTTACATAAATCAGTTCTTCAGATGTCCCTGAAAGCAGACATGTAATTGTAGGACAGACTGGCACTGCTTGGTCAGAAGTCTTTTTCTTAAGCTGCCACCGCCTGCCCATCTTTTATTGAGTCGTACCTTCAGCTCAGATGTCAGTTCACTTCAGCAGGACTCTCCTTGACAGTTTTGGGTCTCATCTGATCAGTCTGATCAAACACAGCAAATGACACCCAGTGATGTCTCAGTATGTCACACTTTATCACTTTGTGACTGAAGAAGGAGCCAAAACTCAACTTGATGGACAACACTTAGCAGGAATTAGCAGTGAAAAGGTTGGATTTCTGTTCATCCAAGACACCTACAGCAGCAAGTCCACTCCGTCCTTTATAACCCTTTGTAAGCACTAGAACTCTGATCTCTGCCCATGGATTAGCTTCTGTCTTGTAGTAAGACCCTTATTGTGGCAATCACAAAGGCTAAATGATCTCTTCTGCTACAAAGGGTAACATAGTGACAGACGGTAAGAGCTGAATACCCCTGTAATGGAGTTGAACGTGGGGGTCTCATTCAGTCCTGACTTGATATAGGAAAGAAAGGTGCACAAGTAAGAGAGACCACCTATAAAATCTGTAGAACTACTGAAGAAGGACATCAACCAGCAGTTGTACATTTTTTTGTCACTAAAAGATAACCAGTAAGTGTGAAACCTCAAAGACTTTAAACTGCAGAACAACTCACAGTCACAGGAGAAAAGGACAAGAGAGAGAAAAGAATCTGTTAGAAGAAAGACAAAGCAAACTGAATTTTTTTAAATGTGTGACAGAGGAAGCTCTCCAAGGACACAACGATCTGGACAAAGCGTCACCTCCACCTGAGTGACCATAAACCAAGTCAGGAGTTCACCTGCTTGGAGTCTGAGAACTTCTGACTGTGACTCGGTAGTTAAGATAAAGCCAGGGGGTGAATTCTGGGAGTTGACATCACCATAACTGTGTGAAGGAGAAGACTTAGCTGTTGTGATGGTCTCATCATAAATTCAGTAAGAAAACTAAAGTGGACTTGAATCATTTCAGAGCAGCGTCTCACACACACAGAGGACCTGTGCGGAGTGCAGACAACCTGTGAGGAAAAACAAACTGCAATCACAGTGCTGACTCGAAAAACTTAAAAAGTAACTAAGAAGTGAACAGAACTGAGACGAGAACATTTAAAAGCTGATTCTGAATGATTGATGTTTCCTGGGATATTTGTGGGATAAAAATTATGAGAAATAAAATCACAAGTTATGTGCCTTTCCTATAAGTGCAAGAGAAAGAACCAACTAAGGTAACACAGACTCATGTTTGGTGTTGTCTGTTGATGTCGTCTGTCTGTATACACTTGACTACGACACATCTTCAGTTGTCCTTTATAAACGATAGGGGGCGCTATCGCTCCCTTGAACCCCTTTCCAATACGCCAGGCACCAGATAAAATTCCACAAGTTGACTTTATTAATACGGCACAGTGCACATAGCACCCTCTTCTCCATTATACTCATTAAATCACTCAAAACAATCACAATAAACAATCTATCACTCCGGACGTGTTGCCCTCCTACCACCCAGCTCAGCTCGCCCTCTGGGAGCTCCCACAGTCATTTTATCCTCCCTGACCTGGAAGTGTTCTCAATCCCCAGTCCATGTGATTCTCTATCACTTCCGGGTCAGGTATGAGTCCTTCTTCTCACCCCGGAAGCATGTCGCTCTTCCTTTGACGTACTTCGGGTTTTAGAGCACTAAATGAGTCTTGGTCCTCCCTGCAGCTCCCTCTTGCGGCACCTGTGGTATCCAGCAGGGTCATGTATAAAAACTACATAGTCCATGACTCCCTGCTGGTCTTCGGGGCACCTCCTTACTGCAGGGAGGGCTCCATCTGGCGGCCTGGGGGTATTGGCCGGGATGACAAGCCGGCCAAAGACCACACCTTATACCACACCTAGTTTCCTTTGGAGGCATTAGCTCTCCGGAAATGTGTTATTTTGAAATTGCGGCACATTAACTAACTAAACAATATAGTAATATGACAGAAAAGGCGATATTCCTCCCATCGTGATTAGATACAGTTTAGCTTACATTTACTGGCGGTTGACGCAGTTACAGACGGGAAGCATATGACTGACTTTTATGCAGGTAGGAGTCTGGATTTACGCAGTCTGACATTTTTCGTCACCGCTGAGAGGGTTTTCGGACAGAGGTCCAACAACAGCTTCAAAAGGTTTGGCTGTTGTCCAAGCCTTTTAATACTGTCTGCTTCACTTGCTGGTCTTCTCTGTCTCCAAACAAGTGCAGGAAAGGGCTGAACTCCACCTCCACAAATACAGAAATATCATAATGCCTACATGCCGGTTCTCATTCTCCCAACAAGAAAAGAATATTTTCTACTGACAGAGGACAGAAATACTATTCTGTGTTTAAGATGACTATACAATCCTCCAGTTGTCTTTGGCTATCTACTCCAATGCTTGGTTGCCAATTCTAAATGCTGAGCCCCTGTATGCCAAACTTAGAATGCACATATAAATGAAACTCATAACAGCTTGCACAGAGACAGTGACAATGACCCTTAACAGTGTTGTCCAGATATAGTGACATAAATATTAAAGAAAAATGTATTATAACAGATGGAGACTTTGGCCATTTCAAAAGTCTATAAAAATGATAGTAAAGATTGCATTTGCACAAACAAATGGAAATTATTTCTCAGTGAAATAACAGAACAGCAAAAAGAAATGGAATATGTTGTTTGGATTGAATCTTTAAGTCGGAGACTTGTAGGTTATCTAAATCATGTTGCCAGCAGGGAAAAGTAATGTTTCTTCCCAATGAAGAGGCCTCTCCATGAGAATTAAAAGATTTTTAGAATGGTGAAAGAGAAATCCATATGCAGCGGTCACGCTTGGTCACTGAGCGGCTCAGATACACAGGAGATTTTAGAGACAAACGTTATTCAGACACTTCAAACAAGCATAACTCTCTTTCAGGGGTGAATCGAGCTCCGTGAGTAGTCGGAGGAAAGTTCTGTCTCTCAATTAGAAAAATTGAAAATCTTCCTGTTCATAGGGGCGCACCTCAGTAGCGGGACCACCACAGCAGCAGAGAATGTCTAGGGGAGAAGAGAGACAAGGCAGTGAGACAAAAGGACAGGTGCTGTACAGGCTTTTAAATGTTTGAAGTGCTGCATGAACCAAACCTGCGTGTGGGTGACAGAAGCAAACAGGGACAGAGCTCACTAGTTTTATTAAAAATAATAATCAGTAACCTAAACAAAACACCTGAGGCAAGAAACATACAAAAAACATAATTTCTGAGTTTTAGAATAACTTTAAGTTGCCTTCTTCCTGATTTCGACACAATCGTTTGTGTATTTCGATATCTTACTGAATTCCAGAAAATGACAATGGCAGACAACGTCCTCATATGTCTGGCTCAGGATATCAAATGGCCTTGTAGATCCTATAATTACTGAAATGATGTGTTTAAGTCCTCCTAACCTTAAACCAGTTTCTTTACTTTACACTCCATTATGTTTTTATTATTTTTGATGTTGTGTGAACTTCACATTTCCCAGTTTGTCGATGTGATGTCTTCTAAACGTCAAGAACTAACTCACACACCAGTGTGCCTTCAAACTGTCTTCTGGATTTGACACACTCTTCAAGTCCAAAGTCAATATTACATCAATTAAATTAAACCCTTCTTTTAGTCTTTATTATCATTTCTGTTTGTTGAAACAAATCTAAGTTGTGTCATGAAATGTAAAACAAATGTGTTGTGAAAATGTCGGGAGTCAGAAAGAGAAGAAGAAATCAAAAATTAAACGTGAATTTGGATCTGACCAGGCATGTGCTCTTGTGTGTCCAAACAGAAACAGCTGGGGGCGACACTGAGTGATATCAAGAGGGGACTTGAGGAGAGAGAGAAGACACTGAAGGAGACGAGGAGGGCGATGGATGAGATGAAGGTGAGTGGAATAGAAAGACAACACTTCATATCAAAGAAAGGAGAAATAAATGAGAACGTGTAGAGCACCAGAGCTTCACTGGTGATGATGAGTAGGGACATGAGAAGGCAGAGTATAGAAGACGTGTTGTGGTGTCCTTCATGTTATTCAATAGAGACTCAGACAGCATTCAACAAATGAATTTCAAAGTCAAAATAAAAATAATTTAAAAAAATGAGAAAGTTAAAACAGAAATCTAAACAAACAAAAAAAAAAAAAATAACAAACTACCAAACAGTATTCACACTGCAACCCACAAAAAGAGAGAAGAGCCGAGGGCTAGGCCACAATTCCTGATAATTTAGAAAAATAAATAATAAACAAATAAATAGGCAGAATTTCCTTTTCCCCTGCCATGTATGCTTATTTTAAAGGTTTATTAATTAGATCTTGCCATATTTTATAAAGGTTTTGAACAGATCTTCCAAGTGAGAATTTGTTTTTTTAATGTCAAACATCAGTGACCCAGTGACTTATCACAGGTTGGCTTGGGGTCTTCAAGTTCAGCATGACAAGTCTATAAGATCACAATGTGGTAAATGCAGTTACAGTCAATGTGTCCTCCTCGACTTTAGGCCCCTCTGGTAGCCCACCAACCACAGCTGTTAGTGAGTTAGGAGTGATTGTGACCCCAAGGCTGTCTGATAAAACATTCAAACATTTTGGCCCTAAATGATGTTACTTTGTTGTCCCCCCAAAACATATGGCCCAGTGAGGCTGGAGCTCGATTGCCACACTCGCAGGTTCAATTCTTCCAATTTTAAATGATATAAATTTGATCGATGAATGAGTTGAAGTCAAATGGTTGAATACTTTGTACATATGGAGCTGGAGTGTATTCTATGCATGACTGACTTCCACTCCTTTTCTGAAATATTCATTAAAACGTCCTTTTCCAACCGTATCCTAGGACCCTTAAATGGGAGGTTTTTTGAAATGTTTTTATATTTGGCTGAGATGCTGTCTGACTCCTCAACTCTGATCAAGATTTCTTCTAAAAAGGAAATAGGTGGGAGGTGTGGAAAATTGGGTAGGTGTTTTAGGTAGATTTTTATTGTCTGTAGCTTCTGGAAACTTTGCTAATAATAGTGGAGCTAACTTGGTTGAAAACATCTTTATAAAATTCCACTGGATGCAATCAGGGCCTGTTGTTCTCCCACTTTGGAGTTAGGTTACAGCATCCAGTAGTTCTGAGAGTGTCAGAGGTTTGTCCAGTTCCTCAGCATTAAGAGTGTCTAGCTGTTGTATTTGTATAACATCAAAGAACTTCTCATATTGTGTCTAGTCTTCTTTAAACTGAGAAGAATATAAAGGCGTATAGTACTTGCTAAATGTGTGAGTTATATTTTTAGGTTTCGTTACTTTTCTCCAGTTACTCTGGTAATTTCTGTTATTGTGTTACAAACTTACTGCTTGTTTATTTTTGAGCTAAGATCTTATTAGCCCTATCTTCATGTTCACCGTAATAATGCTGTGATTTAAAGATGAGTTGTTCTGGTTCTTTTGTTATCAAGAGATTATGTTCTGATTAGAGATCCTGTCTTTTCCTGTAAAATACCTCATTTGGAGAGATGGGATATTCTTGAGATCGTAATGGTCTTCTCTTCTTCCTTCTGGTATTTTTCAGTTTTATTAGTCTCGACAACTTAAGGATCTCCACTGTTTGACTGAGTGCAGACTTTACTTAACGTACACCTCCAAATGTTGTACTTAAGCTTTAATATTTTATCACAAAGGACAGTAAGATTGTTCATTGGTGGCATCTGCTGAATCTCAGATCCACTGTCCTCCATTCACTTTCCATGTGGACTTTACCCCTTCTTACAGTATCTCAGTGGGTTTCTTCTATTTATTCCAGATCTTCCACCACATCCTCACATTTCAGCTTGGTTAATTGACAGACATCCTAAATTGGTTTCCATTGTGACCATGAGTGTAGCGCTTACCCTGAAATGAGCTTGCACACTGTTTATGGTAGCCTGTTATTTGATGCACAGTTCTGTCAGGATTCATTTATGTGGAAGTTCTCATCCAGCAGTGACAGAACTCTTCACACACATTCTGTGCTAAGACAGACAAACATATCCAACCTAACTTATTTAACACAGACTTACATTAAACAGACCAACATCTATCTATCTATCTATCTATCTATCTATCTATCTATCTATCTATCTATCTATCTATCTATCTATCTATCTATCTATCTATCTATCTATCTATCTATCTATCTATCTAATTTCCTCAGTCGTATTTGTGGCATACAGTATGCTGAACTTCTGATCACTTTGTCACTACTGCTCTTCAGCTTTTTACCAAAGTCTTAAATTGTTCTGCGGTACTGGTGGTCTGATCCATCCTATTATAATTGTTCATTTAGAACTGCACACATGTGACAATGACAACTGGATCTTTCCTTCCCAACTCCAGCCAGGAGCCTGTCCACCCAACCAGGGAGGTTTTCCACATGTGTACCAAAAGGCAAAACACCATATGAGACTCTCTGTGTCTGGAGTAAAGCTTCACATAAATTCCCTAATAATAAATCTCATATTATCATTTCTTCCTCATTTTAGTGGCTGGTAAGGAGATGACCTTTTAGGTCTTCTCATCTTCACCTACTATCGCAGAGTTATCTGAGTAACTGTCCAGATGTGCAAGTTCTGAAAACAGCAGAACACCTCCAGCTTTGGCGCTGGTGATCCTGGACAGCAGGGACCTTTTACCTCAGATTTACTTCCCACATAGTAACACACAGCCAGGTGTCATCATATTAGTATGAGTCATAGTTACAATAGAAAATTCTTCAGTAATAATGCAAAGTTAAGTAAATGAAGTAGAAATATATCGGACATTTAAATAAAGACTCACAACTCTGAGCTTTGCAATGAAAAAGAGATGGAAGAAGGTAAATATGGAAAGAGATCACAAAATTAAAGGAAATCCAAAGCCCATTGACCAACACCTAGACCCTTTTGTTTTATATTTCAATCTCACTGGTCTGACACCCCGAACTAGAATACAATTAATATATACGAGTCTCTGATCGAGAAATAGTTTTATTTTAACACAATTACTATATAACACACAAGTTAACTCCTCTTTACAAATATTTCTTCTTCTTCTTCTTCTTCTTCATTATTCCTGGTGTGTTTTGTCCTACTCCACTCTTAACCTCATTCTGAGCAGGAAATGCCATTTTTAAAGGCAGACTTTATACAAACTATCAGGTCAACTTCAGTCCTCACAAGACAGTAGAGGTGTCCCCCAGCAGCTCCTGCCAATGGCTCTTAAGATCCTTCAGAAGGAAGCCTTTTATGACTGCGTATCTCATAAAGTCCTGCAGTTACCTTAATAGCAGCATCAGCAGAGTGATGATGTTACTCGGCATAATGGAGCGAACATATTGTTTTGAAGTCTGTATGTAATTGACCTTCCTTCTGCCGATAAAGTACCACCAGTCACTCCAGCCAATTGAAACTGTCCTTCACAACATCAAAATAACAACAAATGTGCCTCATGTTTGGTTATTTTCATCAGCTGACTTAATTTTGAATCTTTATCCTATTTATTTAGATATCTGTGCTAAGAGAGGTGGAAGAAAATGAGAAGAGCTTCACTGCTCTGATACGATGCATTGAGGAAACCCACAGAAACTGACTGAGAGGATCAGAGAACAAGAAAGAGAGAAATGGAGAAGCTGAAGGAGTCATGGAGCAACTGGAGAAGGAGATTGAGGAGCTGAAGAGGAGAGAAGCTGAGCTTAAGGAGCTATCAGAGACCAAGGACCATCTCCACTTCCTACAGGTGAGAGCGACACTTCACAGGGAGTCTGATCAGACTGGGATGTGTGGGACCAGAGAACATTTAGAGAGAAATTTAAAAGATCAGAGGAGTTTGTACAACATGACAAGAACAGGACATTCAGCCCAGCACAGATTGTTTTCTCATATTTCCTTACCATTTCAGTATTCTTTTTACAAATATCTCAAAGTTGTTTACTTCATGTACATGAAGTAAACGGACAGATGAATCTACAGCTGTCTGTTTGAAAAAGTGATTTTTTTATGAAGTGTAAAAGATGACATCTAATAAAGGATGGTGCCAACTCTTCTGCCAGGCCACCTCCTGATGTCTCCATCCTTAAACTGATGAGAATCTAATCCTTCAGGCTTTCCTCACAGCTCAGACCCCACAGTCCAGTCTTGTCTCTAATCTTTCTCGTGTGCTTTTCTCTCAAACTCCACACAATAGTCCTGATGTCGACTGTGTTTAACAGACATTATGGAGATTCAGTTCTTGATTTACACTCCACACTTGGTGGTTGCTACATAACTCAGCTTGCCGTAGCTTTCTGTCTTTTGTATGGTTGATGATGATGAAGACACAAAGGCTTCCTGGATTTCCTCACAAGTCACACACCTTCAATTGTATAATCATACTGAAGAGCTTTCTTCCTACATGTATTTGTTAGTCTTTACATTTAATTTAATTTAATTTAAGCAAGTTTGTTTTAGAACCATAAAAGCCCAGCGTCTTCTTTTGTGTGCCAAGTCAATTCTGGACCCACCTGCCCTCTCAGTCCCTTTATGTTGACTCTCCTCTCATGGAGTCCTGTGTTAAAAGCTCATTGATAGTTAAGGTTGATAATCTCTGATGCTCCACTACACTCCACAAAATATTCTCTCCTAAATGACCAACAAGTCAATGACAGGCGTTCTCACCATCTAAACCCACGCTGACTGCCCACCACACTGATCCTTAACTCAGAAGAGCCCCCTCTTATCAGCATTACTTACTTTTTAATGACTCCTTTCTGAAATCTCGTCCCCTCTTCTCTCCTGATGCAGACTTTCTCCTCTCGCTGTGTCCTTCCTGCTGATGGAGACTCGCTGAGCTTCACTGTCACCGCTGATTTCTCATCTGAGGACTTGAGAAAGGAGCTGTCAGGTCTGACAAAGAGTCTGGAGAAGATCAGCCAAGGGGACATCATGACAAGGACTCCATCAGGTACAGCGTCTGGTGACATTGTGTTTGTTATTGAAGTCCATTAGGAGGAACAGAGTGACAATAAGAGGACACTGAAGAGGCCTGCTCTTTAACATTTATCTGCCATCCTTTGCTGTTTATTATTTTTTACTATATAGTGCCTTTCACTTTGATTAGCTGAGTGATAACAAACTCTCTAAATAATCAGCTGTGTTTAATCAGATGTTTTAGAATTTTAACTTGAAATGTTCCACTCCTTATACTTTTTCCACATATTCTCTTAAAATGTCCTTTTTTCACTTAACTTTGAGATTCTTTTTATTTTGTTTGCTTTGCTCAACTTAAGATTAATGAACAGAAATGTGTTTTAAATGGCTAAGCCGGCTCAGAGCACAAATGAATTGTTTATTTGAGAACAGAGAAGACGTTAATGGAATCAAATTGAGCTCAGCGTCAGTGCTTTATAACATCAGAACATCTCAATCTGCTCCTGCTGTCTTCAGTGTCCATTACATTCTGCTGGATGGAGTCCACGTTAAAAGTTCACGTTCATCCATTTTCAGCTGTGCTCCCCCTGGGCTCTCGTGTTTTATATGCCAGCTGTTGTTTGCTCAGAAGTCGTGTCTCTCACCGACATTTAAAAGGAGTTTACACGCCAAAAGCATTTGATTTGATTTATTTTGGTGGTGAAGATAAGCAAATTGGAGGACTGCGTCAGAACTGTGAGAACTTGAGGACCACCTGAATATTTCAGTGAGTACGGCCTCAGAGTAAAACACACTTTATAAATTATGAATTACGTACGTTTACACATAAAGACAGCGATTTGTTTAAACACAAACTAAGGTCTGGCAGCCAAGGGCACAGGGTCCATCACAGCCGTCCACCACATTAGACATATACTGTATGTGTGTACTGTGAAAATAAGCAGAGAGAGTGGGCACAATGAGTTGGGGTGCCACCGTGAAATACCCCATTTAATGATGAAGATAAAATAAAAAGCACAAAGACGGAGCACAATGATGACGTCTGCTGCAATCAAAGGCAGTCAAGTTAAAGTCACTTGTGAGTCTGAGCTCCGTCTTCCTCAGTCACTGACCTGTAATGAACACCCACTTCTGGTGACATTTTATAGTGGTGTCACAGAAGAGGCGGAGCTTAATTAGCAGGCTGTGGAAGTGACGTCACTCATCTTGGGGCCTGTGAACTCATTGAAGTGATGACGTTAGCAGGAGCAGCACCCTCTCGACTCAGGGTGGGATTTGTTAACTAGATGGACCGCTGAAGATGTGAAGAACTGTACCTGCTTGTCAATATGTATTAAATACAGAATATTTATGATATTGTATGTCAGCACGAACACCAAGACATGCACTTTAAGGGACCCTCTGTAGACATCAGTGCTCAAATTGTTTTGAAGAGAAGAGCAGCACAAAGAGTTAAAGCCATTTGTAAAGCTTTGAGTGTTTCCAGCAGCACAGCGGCCTCAAGAATTGAGAAATCGAATAATTTTTGAACCAGCAGGACAATTTCGAGAAATGACCAGTGTGAGTAACTGGGAAGTAAGAGCCTTAGCCAGTGAGGAGACCAAAAACCTAATGGTCACTACAATAGAATTTCAGAAGTACTCTGCTGAGATGAGAGGAACTCTAGGAAGGATGGCCATCTCAGCAGCGCTCCACAAATCAGGCGTTTATGGTGGAGTGGTCAGGCAGAAGATACTCTCGAGTAAAAGACAAATGAGAGCCTGAGAGAATCAAGGGAAACAGTCAAAGATCTGAAGAGACAAACATTGAACTCTTTAGACAGAAGACCAAGCAGGATGTCTGGAGAGGACCAGGCGCTGCTCACCACCTGCCTAATGCCATCTATACAGTGAAGATGGCGGTGACAGCATCAGGCTATGGGGACAGAGTGATAGGTCAGAACTGGATGAGAAGTGCAGTCAAATACGAGAGGATCTGAAATAAGTGTCTGAATACTTCTAGGAAGGAGACGTTTCAGTTTTGTTTTGTAATAAATGTGCAGACCTTTCTGAAGACCTGCACACACTTTGTCATTATGGGTTACTGAGTGTAGACTGATGAGCACAAAAGGCACATTAATCCATTTAAAATTAAATCAACAACACAGTAAAGTGTGCAGAAAGTGAGGGGGTCTCAATACTCTCTGACACCCTGTATATTTATTATTAATATGAATATTCAGATCGACATTTGGCCTCATTTGCCAGCCCTTGTATATTTTATAAATGTTTTATTTGTACTCCTCTAAATTTGTAATTTGTGTTTAAGAACTAAATTAAGATCCCACAATGCCATCTTCACAGTTTTCAGTCTTCTTCTCTTTCTTTTTATTTTCAGCTCATGAAGCTCCAGTTTTCGCCCTCCAGCCTCCTGAACCTCAGAGCAGAGATGACTTTTTAAAATGTGAGTTTTTGATTTGACTGAATGGATCATCACAATAAAAATCAGTGAAGTTTTAATAGAGCAGGACAGGCTTAGGATATGAAAGTCTGAGTGTTGTGTGACTGAGGGGCTGAGAGTGATGGGGGTCCTGTGACTAGTGCATTATGGGATTGAGAGACTCAGGCAGTGAATCACCAAAGCCATCTGTTGAACCCAAGTATTGATGTATCTAAAAAGGTTTAAAAGGTAAAAGAAAATATGAAATTCACGTCATGGGGTGCACTTACTTTATCACACAACTGTATATACAGACACCGTATTAGTTTACAAATGAAGCACATTTGTATGTAAAATAAGTTAAAGCTGACAAAAGTCCTCGTCATCCTACATTCTTTACTCCACAGAGCAGACACTTTGCTTTGAGTTCTCAACTTCACAAATTTTAAACATTAAAACAAATAAAAATGGCAGAGAAAATTATTGGGGGTCCATAGAAGTTCAAAGACCCCACTGGACTGTGGTGATATCTCAAGCTGACTGATTCCTGTAATGAATGTCACCGGGGTCTTCAGTCACTCAGTCAAGTCCTCACTCTGCTGTGTTGTGTCCTTGTATGCCTCACACTGAACGAGGAAAAGAGAAGAGGAGGAGATGAAGAAGGTCACAGCCAAGGGTGGTCAAGGTGAAGAGTGCAAGACCACTTCCAAAGAGCTTCATGAACCAGACAGCACAGCTGCTAATATTCTCAAGATGTTTGAGGGTCCACAGAACAGTAGCCTCCTCCCTGATGAGACCACCGGAGTAAAGCTGACCTCTGATTGAACAAAAGGAGAGTTTAAATTGAGGAGAAAATGAAGTGTGGTGTAGTGATGGAGACTTTGAAGTTCAAACTCTGAGGTTGTGGGTTCAAATCCCACTACTGACACCACTGTGTGACCTCAGCAAGTCACTTCAACTGCCTGGGCTCTGATTGGGCAAAAGAAAGAAAAGGAAACAATGGAATCTCAGATGATGGGAGTCACCTTGGATAAGAATGACAGTCAAATAATAAAAAGAGATGACAGGAAACACACAAAAGAAAGAAAGAGAGAGACAATTGCAGATGGGAAAGGCACTATATAATAGATAGATAGATAGATAGGATAGATAAAAATAGTAAATACTGATTGCAGGTTTTATTGAAATAATTTATGTGGTTGTGAAGTGTGACAGATGATTGATTTTAAATTAAAGAGGTGGACTGTGACAATTAAACATGTCATTTCATAAAGCCAGTGGTCAGTGTGGACAGTCCATCAGAACTAAATGGTGACCATATGTTGTTTTCTTAGTTTCTGACGACTGGGATGACTTTCAAATTACTAACTTGCTTGCCTTTCACTTTGTTTTCTGTTGTCGTTCTTTTATGTTTTAATTTTAATCACCACAAATTCTGTCCAATCAGATGAGCACTTTACTATTAGTGTCTCGTCAGCGCAGCTCCTGATTGGCTCATGTTAATTGTCGGTGTTGTGCTCCGCCCCCAGTCCCGTTACACACTCCCAGAGTTCCTCACTCGTTTCTTTTCTCTCCTTTCAGACTTCTGTCCCCTCACACTAGACATCAACACGGCATACAGAGACCTCCGTCTGTCTGAAGGTAACAAGAAGGTGACACGTGAGGGACAAAATGTCCTGATCATCCCGACAGATTTAATTGCTTGCCTGAAGTTCTGGGCAGAGAGGCTTTAACTGGGACTCGCTGTTACTGGGAGGTGGAGTGCAGTGGAGACTTCATGAGGATTGGAGTCGCATATAAAGGACTGAGCAGGAAAGGAAGGGGATGGGAGCGGCCTTGGATACAATGACAAGTCCTGGTGTTTGGAGTGGTCTCATTTTCAGTACTTTGTGTATCACAATAACCAGCAGACTGTAATCAGTGCCCCCTACAGCCCCAGAATAGGTGTGTATCTGGACTGGCCTGCTGGCTCTCTGTCATTTCATAGCATCTCACATACAATGACCCTCCTGCACAGGTTCAACACCTCCTTCACTGAGCCCTCTAGCCAGGGTTTTGTCTTAATGATAACTGCAGTGTAACAATCAGCCATCTGACACCATGTGACCACTGACCAGTACCCTCCACGGTCACTTGATGTCCTCACAAACTCAGGTGTCTTTGTGTTTGCAGTTTGGGGTCAAAATTAATTTTACACTATAGGTGGGGGGGGGGCAGCACCTCTGAGAGTGAATTTGTGGATAAGAATGCGGGGTGAGTGTGGCTGTCAGGGTCTTCATTATTACTGGGTCTGAGTACCCAATCAGGTGTGTGTGTCGAAATGAGGCGGTGACACCTCAGACATACAAACACCTGACTGACCAGCCCGTGGTCACTGTTGATTCACAGCCACATATCCTTCAGGCTGACACCTCTACTGCTGTGTCCTCTGAGTGTCACTGATTGTCACTTGTTTGTCAGTCTATATAGCGCCTTTCAGTAGTGCTGTTCCAGCAGGACCATATGCCTGTCTCAGTATCAAGAGCCTCATTCCAGTGACTATTTAGAGCACAGAGTGACAGAAGTGACTGGAGTGCTTTCCTCTGAACAGACATTGTCTGCCCCTCCATTAGTTACTCAGGTGGTCTGTCACCTCTGAATGAATTCACTGTGAATGTCTAAAGACGAGGACTCACCGCTCAGTCACATGTCGGCCATACTGATGGAGTTTGGTGTTTTACTGAGTCAATTGGTGTCACGTTAGACATTAAACTGCTCCTCCTCATTGTTGTTCCCACTGTCACCCAACGTCAAGGAAACGAGTCAGCTGACTGACTTCACCTTCACAATTCTCTCAGGACCCCTCAAGGAGAGGTGTGTCACCTGACATGAGTCTGTGTGAAGAAGCCAATGAAGCGCCACTGTGTATTACAGGCCTCACCAGCAGATGGCGACTATGACTTCTAAATCTGTCATCTTCATGGAGCCCAAGGGGTTAAAGGAAGAGAAGAAGGTGAAAAAAGAGTGAGGGGTGAGGATGATAGAGAAGAGAGTCAGGGTGATAAAGGGTGAGATGAGTGACCTGAGACAGAGTGAGTCAGACGAGTGTGTCACTTGTGTGTTTGTCAGTTTTGTTCCTCCCTCTGATTGTCTCCTCTTTGACTCGTCACACACTGATGGCCGTCCTGTGATCACAGATTGAATTCCTCGTTGATCAAATCTGTATCTTGATGTGTGACTGACATCTGATTCTTTAAGCACTCACTCATCAGACAGGTTGTCACCCGATGAGCTCTTCACTGCTGACCTAAGCCTTGCTGCCCTCTTGTCTCACCTGTCACCTCGGCCATTGCTTCAGTCACCGCTGTGTGACCTTATAAAGCCACTGGTCTGTCTGGTCACTCAGGTCAAAACACACAAAAAAAAATATGAACGACTGTTATTTGATCATCTGTTAAACCCAGGTAACTCAAAGGAATGCCCTCAGAATACTTCCAGTGAAACCTGTGAGAACATTGCTGTATTTTTCATTCATAAAATTAATGATATTAGAGATAACATAGTATATCTCCCCAACACTGCAGAACCTCCAAAGCCCCGGTACTCCGTTATAAACAAATTAAATGCTTTCACCAGGATAGATCTACCTGAATTACATTGATTAATTAATCTCTAATTAATTACTACCTGATTAATTAATCTCTCAACTGAAACCCTCCACCTGTGTCCTTGACTCAATACCAACAAGGTTTTTCAAAGAAGTATCAGGCCTCCTAATTGACAATATTCTGGACATAGTAAATTTGTCATTAGATACGGGGGTCTTCCCAGACTGTCTTAAGACTGCTGTAGTTAAACCACTGCTCAAGAAAAATAATCTTGACCCCTTTGCCTTTGAAAATTTTAGACCCATCTCTAACCTGCCCTTCTTAAGTAAAATTCTAGAGAAGGCAGTCATTATGCAGTTAAATGACAACCTCAATAAACCTGCTATTCTTGATAAATTTCAGTCGGGATTCAGAACAAATCACAGTACAGAAACTGCACTCGTTAAAGTAGTAAATGACTTGCGGGTAAATGCAGACAGAGGCCATTTATCTGTTCTCATCCTCTTAGATCTGAGTGCTGCATTTGACAGCATTTGTTTCCTAAAGAGGCATTAGCGCTCTTGGAAATGTGTTCTTTTGAAATTGTGGCATATTAAATAATTAAACAATATCATAATATACCAGAAACGGCGATATCCCTCCCATTGTGATTACGGCGGTACAAGAATCAAATGAGAAAAAATATCTTTTAGCTTACATTTACTGACGGTTAACGTGGTTACAGACGGGGAGGCGCATGGACAGACTTAATCCTGGTGGGAAATCTGGATCAACACAGTCAGCCATTTTCTTGTCACCACGTTTGGAGGTTTTTTTCGAACTTTGTCGACACAGCCTCGCGCCTGGCTGCTGTCCAGGCCTTTTATACTGTTCTTCTTCAACTTGCTGGTCTTTTCTGTCTCCAAACAAGGGCAGGAAAGGGCTGAACTCCTCCTCCACAAAATACAGAAATATCATAGTGCTTACATGCTGGTTCTCATTCTCCCAATAAGGAAAGAAGATTTGTGCTGACAGAGGACAGAAATACCTTATCCTGTGTTTAAGCTGACTATACAAGCCTCCAGTTGTCTGTGGCTATCTACTCCAATGCTTGGCTAGCAATTCTAACTGCTGAGCCCGCGTGCCAAATTTAACATGCACATGTGAATAAAACTCTTAACAGTATTGTCCAGATACAGTGACATAAAGAAAAATGTAGTATAACAAGCCACCCTTTGTCACTGGATCTGTGACAAAAACAATACTTGAAAGTTATGTGCACAAAGCAAAAGGTACTTGATCTCCCGTCACAGTGTAAACATTTCAAGTCATTTGTGGACATGTAAGATGTAGTATCACTATAGCTTCTGTACCATTCATCTAAAACCAGCGTAAACATGGACAAACAGTTACATTTAACATGCTGTTATCAAGTAGTGATCACTGTATCTCATCAATGGTGTTAGTGGAGATTTTGGCCTGTTATTTCTTACATAGTCTGTGTTGTGTCTACATATTACTGAATTCATGCAGTGGGTGTCATAGCATCAGATTATATTACAATCCTATATATCATCTTGATGGATTACTATTCTTTGGCACTCCTATCATTTCTAGCGTTAATATGTTGCTAGATGTGCCCCACCCTTTGGTGTCTGATCCCTTTATGATTTACAATGGTTGTAACATAACTCAGATCTTATTCTAGCTTCATTGCTATAATTATTAATTGTTCTTAACTATTATTATTGCATAATTGTTCATTCACTATCTGTTATCCTCCCCAACTTCACTATCAGATGTTCTATCCCAAGTTAACAATTTACAAGTTCACATCATTGATAAATCATGCATATCCTCATACCTTTGAGCCCTTCTTATAATAGTTTCAAGTATATTCTAGGCTTATATATATATATATATATATATATATATATATATATATATATATATATATATATATATATATATATATATATATATATATATATATATATATATATATATATATATATATATATATATATATATATATATATATATACTGTATATATATGCCTTGTCCAACCCAGTGGTTTGTTAAAGTCTTTTTCTTGGTGGCTTTGCAGATTGGTAACTCTGCAGATCCGTCTGAACAAAGTGTGACTGCTTCAAGGCACTAAAGCAGGAGTTCCCAAACTTTTTTCAGCCGCAGACCCCTTTACCAAAAACGTTTAAAACCGTTGACCCCCTAGTCACACGCAATTTTTTTTCATGTCAACACCTGCTTTGATACGTTTGATAAGACAATGCGCAGACATGTTTGTGCTTCATGTATTTTCATGCATTCTTACGTGTGACTCTTTTAATGACACATTTTACCTTTTCTTTCACAAGTTTGGTATGCAATGTGTTTTTATCAAAAAAGTGTTTTTTTGAATTATTTTGCTTCATAATTAGGTACCTATTGGAATCATAGATATTTTGAAGTAACAAACAAATAGCAGTAGTAAGGGGTGTATTTTTTCTGTCGTCGACCCCCAAATTTTTTTATTGAAACTATCGACCCCAGAAGTTCAAATTGACCCCAGGGGGTCAATATCGACCACTTTGGGAAGCCTTGCACTAAAGTTTTCTCTCACTGGAACAGAAAGTAAACAGTCCTTTGGCCATTAGGGAGCTCATAAGATGAACACATGGTGACTGTCCCTTTTAGCAGAGGTGCACTTCCCTCTAAGCTTGCACTGTATGCAGTGGTCATTCATGGGAGCCTTCAACAGCTGTTACATCACCTCAGTGGCTACAGCCTGTCCCGGAAGAGTCCATAAAACTTGTCTTAGTAGTAAAAATGTCTGCTCACATCATGGCATCAAATCTGAGTAGCTGGACTTACACTCTTTCTTTAGTTCTTTACTCCATTCCCTCTGGAAAAGCAAGCGTTTCTTCACCAGCTATTCTCAGGTATGTGCAGCAGATTAAAAGTCATTAGTGTAGTACAGTCTCTGTAAATCTTCATTTGTGTACACCACCTGTTACTTCATTGATAAAACTTTACCACTGAATGGAGAGGCTTTAACCACTAAATTGAGTGGCCAAACTTAAACTACTTGCTAAACTAGAGAAGGGTGCAAGGTAGAGCAAATACATAACATAAAGCAATTATTTCCCAATCATATGTGTCATACAAATGCAGTATTATAAATGACAATTCTAGACCACAGTTCAGTCTCATAAAATAACAGCAAGAAATAGAGTAATACAGTTAAACTATGCTAGTGACAATGTTTCTTCAGTAGGATCATCATACATTACACAAAATTAACACATTGCCTCAGTTATCCAAGTGTCTTAACTTATAACAGGATGTTACATACAATGGTTCTAATGTACAACTGAATAATCCATTTAGCTATGTGCATTATCACTGAGCATTAACTTAATATACTGATGCAATAACAACTCTTCCTAAAATTAATCACTTAGAGACAAATCAATACATGTATTTTAATTCTAATACAGTTTGTAATTACTGAAGTGATAATAATAATCATTTGTCATACATCAAAATATATAACCCTCTATACTGTTTTTCATGAAGACGAAGAGACAGAAATCAGTCTAGTGTTCATTTGTTTGCATTTTTTTTCATTTAAACATTTAACACTTGCACTAAATCAGCATGCAAGAAAATTATTCCAATAGCTGCTGTTCATTAATTTATGATTGATAAATATTCACTATCCTTCGATTAGATTATTTCTAATTGCTCTGCCCAAACTTGCTATTAAGCTATTTTTTTCAACTTGTATAGAAACATAGTTTGTGTTTTTCATCCGTTGGTCAGTGGATTTGCTGAATCTGGAGAAAAAGAATATCTATAGATTTAAATGAAACTTTTATGCTTCTAATACTTTCATGAAATTCAGATTTGAAAATTCTTCTCTTTGACTGACCATGTTACAAGCTATTCTGAGATTCGTCGAGGTCAATAAGTCATGGCGTTATTTAAACTCTGCATCTGTTTGCAGGCTTCAAAGACACAGACCAGGCAGAGATTGTGTTATCAATCACCAGTCATGATCACTATTGATATTCACATGTATTACATTTAACTTGGAATATTATTATATGGGACGTCTCCCATTTCTACAGTTTATTTACCATTCTTAGTCAGCTGACGAACATAGAAAGACAGACTTACAAATGACATAAACACGCATCTGCCACCCCAGACTCTGAATAAAGATAATTTATTCGTCTTTTATTTGTTTCTAGATTCTAAACTCTGCTTCATGTCCAAGTAGAATTACTTGGCTAAAGCAGAAATTCATTCACTAGAGAACAGACAATCAACCTTCACTCGTTTCAGTAATTTCTACACACAGTATTTGGCAATTGCTTCATTCTTTCACATATATTCACGTTCTCTTTTACAACAATACTTCATTCACAGAATAAAGTTCTCGATCTCTAGCAAACGTGCTATAAACTCACTCGAGGTTGTGCTTTTTTGTTTATCTATAGGGTTTCACCATGCAACATACTTAAGCACGTCTTTTCCTTCATGCTTATTATTAATCAAACAACATCTCAGGCCGCAAGCTGATATTACTGAACATATTAGGAATGTTTCTTACCTCAGTTTCATACGTGCTATTTTCCAGATCATGGAAATTTCGTGGTGAACATCACGGTTCAGTGGCAACAAGGGCAAAATATTGTCCGTGGCGATCCGTAAATTCAGCGGCAATCAAGAAAAATCCACTCGTGGAGAAATCACGCAGCACAATTCCACAACAAGAAAGTATTCGCACAAAAAGTTACGCGGTCACAGAGAATATCCTGACTTAACAAGGAAAACATACATGCTTGAACCTTTATCTCGTATCACCAGGCAAGTGTGCTAACCACTGCGCCACCATACATTCCCTTAAGAGTTCCCAAAATACATAACCTCCATTCATGCACAATCGGGCACATGCTACATATCCGTGAGAACTTGTCTCCCTTATTATTTAGTATTATTAAAAGAGCATTTCTCCTTTAAACTTGATCAGGGTTTAAAAGGAAAAATGTTTTGCACGTTTATAAGTTTTAAACAGAAGTGGAGACATTCTTTTTTTGATTTGCTTTAAACCAATTAAACATATCATTATCTTTCTTTGTCTTATGAGAAACTGCCTCATGTTTTTAACTTCATACTTATCTAAATAATCCCTTCTTAAAACAAAGTTTGGCCAGTACTTACCAGAAGGTACAAAGGCATGTTTCTCATTGTAAGTTTTAACCCCAAATGTATTTATTCTTTTTCCACTTTGTTCTTAGAGCTCTTTTGTATGTTAGCGCTATATGTGTACACCGTTTTACAAATTCTTTTTAAACATTAGCTTATAACTTAGGTTCGTTATATAAGCTATATTTAAAAGGCAATTTAATTATTTCTGTGTGTTTAAACACACAGCAATTTCTTAAAAGTACCAAAATAGGTGGGGTTTTGCCAAAACCTTTAACCTTTAACCTTTACCCTTGTAGGTAGACTGATAGAAACAGCTGGCGTCTTTTAGACTGTGTTTAACACGTGGACGAAGCTTGTATTTTTCGCATCGGGCTGCTAGGATGCCATTAAAGATTTCTACAAATTATTTTAGCGATCGTGATCGAGATGTTATGGATTCTATCGCTGTTGATTTTATTTCATCTTTAAGTTTTTTCAGTTACTCTGGATTACCACGCAAACGGCAAGGTGAGTGCATTGCCTGCATGTCTTGTCTGCCTGCCGCAACTAATATACAATAACGCGCCGTTCTTTATAGCTTTTCAATATTGTTTTCTAAAGGCTAGCGATTAATTTATTTAAATAACAGTGTTCCCTATCACAGCATGTACTTTTCAGGCAGGTTTTGGACTCGTACGGCAGTGCATTAATCTGTGCTGCCCTGTGAGTGCCGTTTCATTTTACTGGACAGCCAGTCTCGTGCCATAAGTTTCAATCTTGTTGTTTTCCATTTATTTTGTCCAATTTTAGTCCTACTTATGCATTGAACTTAAAAGTCCAACCTTAAAAGTCCACTTGCATACCGTAGGTAGCAGATGATACCAGATGTCGTGTTTTCTTTCCAGCCTCATGCACTGTGCCAATTATATGACAAGTTCGCCTCTTGTCTTTTGATGGGATTTAATTAATATCCCTATTCCAATTCGGGCCAGGCATATTAAGGCTGTTTTAATTCTCGGTCCAGGAGTCCATGACCGTGCGCGCGACCAATCCCAAAATATATACCAAATATTTTGACCGAGCCACCCATATCGTCAGTATAAGCATATTTTTAATATATATATATATATATATATATATATATATATATATCTATACTAATAAAAGGCAAAGCCCTCACTGACTGACTGACTGACTGACTCACTCACTGACTCACTGACTCATCACTAATTCTCCAACTTCCCATGTAGGTAGAAGGTTGAAATTTGGCAGGCTCATTCCTTACAGCTTCCTTACAAAAGTTGGGCAGGTTTCATTTCGAAATTCTACGCGTAATGGTCATAACTGGAAGGTATTTTTCTCCATTTACTGTAATGGAGTTGAGCTCGAAAGCCGTGGGGCGGAGGTTTGTGTGACATCATCACGCCTCCCACGTAATCATGTGAACTGACTGTCAGCGCAGTGCGTAGAAAACCAGGAAGAGCTCCAAAATCACTTAAGAAAACATGCATTATATAATTGAGAAGGCAGCGAAACAGTAAGAAGTAGGCGAAAGTGACATATACTACCATATTAGTGAGTGCTGCTACTCGGAAAGAAAGAAAGGTGTAAACCTAAACTTTAAATTAAGTTCATAGACAGGCTGCAGCTGGCTTTCACATGCCCACGGTAATCGGGATACAAGTTTAATGAGAGGACGCAGGACATAAACGAGAGTTTTGATCACTTTGTTACTAAGTTAAAATTGCAGGTGAAGGGCTGTGCTTCTGCAAATTCCGAGAGACTGTGTTTGTGGGGGATTGACAGTTAAGGCGGGTGGGGGAGTCACGTCATCATCTCCCCTCCCATTCATCTCATTTCGGTCTGAGCTGAGCTCCGCATGCTAACTTGCCGTCTTTGAAACAAGTTCGTCACACTGCCACCAAATACTCACAGAAAATCCACAAGTTAATACACACGCTTGTCTCTAGAGTTTCTACACACTGAATCCTCCAGGCACTAATTACAAAAAGGTCACATTGACAATCGTGTTACGCTATTTTTAAAATCTTTCCTTTTCTTAGCACAAGCACAGCTGAGAAGCGATGCATGTGCTCCATAACGATTAAAAAATAATGCATTTAATCACACTTTGCATTACAAGCAAAGGGGAGCTTTTTGTCAATGCATGATTTCCTGGTACACGGATTACATTGATCAGCAATCCCGATTCATTTTACCCTCGCACCACCTTAGTTTGAGAAGAAGTCTGAAAAAATATGAGGTTAACACAGAAAAACAGATCACCAATTGAAGCTTTATGAATAATCGATCGCCATCAATAATTGTTTTGGTAAAGCCATACTCAGTGTAATCCTCCTTCTATTTTATCATTTTTCCGCCACTAGCCATGATTAAATGAACGGTAAAAAGTAAGAGGCGAGGGTGACTTATTTAGGCAGGCATATATATATGACAGCAACACTCATGACAATGTCAATCATGTTACGCTATTATTAAAATGTTTGCTTTTCTTTTTCATTACTTTAACACACTACTTCCACTGAGGCGTGGGTATTTTGCTATATATATTGTCACAGACGGCTGGGGTTCTTACCCGGCCGGGACGCCTAGAAAGACCAGAAGCTGGCATTAAAAGCTTCCGGGTCAGGAGGACACAACACCGCCCTGGAGCAGGAGGACCACGGAAAGGAAGAGAGACTTTCCTACTCATTGGGACCCGTGGCCACCGCCAGGGGGGCTTTAAGCCTCCTGCAGGACCCGGGAGAACATTACTTCCGCCACACTTGGCGAGATGGCGGGAGGAACCTGCCAGGGGCGCCTGGAGTGCTTCCCAGGGCAAAGGGGCAGCACTTCCGCCACACCAGGAAGTGCTGCCGGAAGATCGCCATCAGCCACCTAGAGCACATCCCGGCAGGAATAAAAGGCGCCACCTCCCAGCAATCTGGGAGCTAGAGTCGGGAGAGGGAGCAGGACAAAGCTCCCAGGAGGAGATTGTGCCCAAGGACTGAGGAAGAGAAGTCTAATACTGGTGATTATTGCTTTGTGCATTGTGGTGTTTGGGACTGTGTTTATTTTGTGAATGAATAAACGACGTGATTTTTAAAGATGTGGTCTCCACTGGTGGTGTCCGCAAGTCTCACAATGGCACCCAAACAGGGACCTTCTGCCTGTTCCAAGGCAGGGGACCCAAAAAATAAATTTTGAGGCTGCCGGTACTGTCGACTCACACGTCCTGCAGGGGAGGCGTGGCACACGCTTATGGACGTCCCCTTGAATAAGCCAGTGGTCGCCGGAGATTCTCCAGAGGGCTGTTTGCCACCGGGGGACTGAAGAATGCCAAAGGCAAAGGAGAAGGGGATTCCCCAGCGTTTGCCGTCACGGAGGGACTGCAGTAGCAACACCCACTGACGGGTCGGAGGAGATTGCCTGGAATCAGCGTCACTGGTTGGGGTGTGCATATCTGGTCCGCTGCCGGACGGCATCGCTAGAGAAGGGAGGATCCATGCCCCGCCCAGCGGGGGCAGGGACCGTGGGGTTGCATTTCCCTTTTGGGAGGGAAAGTGGTGAAGACGAAGTTCCCCGGGGGCAGGGGGGGCGGTGGGGCCGTGTTCCCCTGGTAGGTTAAAGAGGGGCCCGGTGAAACCCAGAGAGGGGGGGGAGCCGGGGAAACCCCGGAAAAAAGCCCCATGTGTCAGCGGTGAGTAGGACCATTTAAAGGTGTCCCCCACTGGTGATACTGTTTTTTACCGCAGCCCAAAGGAACGGAGGGGGCCCGGGGAAGGCAGATGGTGCAGCAGGGGGGAAAAAATTTTCCCCCCGGTCGTATAGACAAGCTGGGGAAGGGGTCTTTGCACTCAGACCCGCATGAGGGAAAAAGGCGACACTGGAATCGGGAGGATCGGGGGGTAGAGGCAAGTAAAATCGCCCGTAAAAGGAAAAAGGGGGGCGCGGCAAACCCACCCCGGATGCTGGTTCGGGGACTTATGCTCATCCCCAACAGTGGAACAAGCGGGGTGCTGATCGCTGGAAGGGGAGCCAAGCGCCGCTGACAAGTCCCGGGGTTTTAGTGCTCGCCGCCGACCAGCATCAGTCCGTTTTTCTAAAAGGGGCCCAGATGGGGTCTTTCCTTTTTCAGAGGAAGCCCCGGCGTCAGAATGCCCCAAGAAGCGGGAAGAATCAAAAGGGGGCCGTTTCTTCCTACAAAGGGAGACTGAGCCTGTGAGCTCCGGCGGGAAAATTCCCCTCTGCGTAAAAGCCCCAAAGTCAGCAAGGGGAATCGTATGTCCCCCGGGAAGGGAGGGGATTACACTGGGCGGTGGGGTTTTTGGGCGACCGGGGTGCTGGTAAAGGGGGGGAGTGTTCCCTCTGTCAGAGAAAAAACCCAGACATGGCATGGAACCTCCCCTTATTTATTCTATTTTTATAGGACCGGGCCCTGGGAGCAAACTTATGCCCCCCGCACAGGTACATTTTGGGGAGGGCCCAAAGGGGACTGTTCTTGCTGGTGGGGGCGGGTTCACGGGCGGGGGGGGTTCCCCCGGGGGGGCCTTTAGAAAGACCAGAAGCTGGAAAAAAAGTTTCCGGTCAGGAGGACACAACCCCCCTGGAGCGGGAGAGGCCCAGGGGAAAAAGAGAGATTTTCTACTCTTGGGACCGACCCCCAGGGGTTTTCCCTTTGGGACCGGGAGAAATTTTTTCCCCCACATTTTGGGCAAGATGGCGGAGGCCCCCCAAAGGGCCCGGGGTTTTCCAGGGCAAGGCGCACTTCCGCCCCCGGGTTCCCGGAAGACCCCATCAGCCCCGGAGCACACCCGGGCGGAAAAAAAGGCCACCTCCCAGCAACTGGGAGCTGGTGGGGGGGCAGGAAAACCCCCAGGGGGAAATTGCCCGGGACTGGGGAAGGGGTCAAAACTGGTGATTATTGCTTTGCATTGTGTGGTGTTTGGGACGGTTTATTTTTGAATGAAAAAAGGGTGATTTTTAAAGATGGGTCTCCACTGGGGGTTTCCCCGGTCTAAATATATATATATATAATATATGAATGACCCCCAAAGGCTGAGATTTTGATATGTGAATTTTTAAAAAACTGGGGTTCCTGCCCAGTAAGAGTCGAGCAGCCACCCCGGGCTTTACTGTCCGGCCTTGAAGCTGATTCGTTTCTGCCTTAAGTCAAAGTGAGCATTTTAAATTTTTTCATCCTCCTCCTGAGCTATAGCCCAGCAAAAACAGGGGACCCCTTTTCCCCCCGGAAAATAATATTAAGGCATTCACACTTTTTTACACGAAAAGGCGCCCTCCCCCGGATTATGAAGACATGCACGAGTGGAGGACTGACAGTGCAATTACACCATTAATGGCAGGGACGCCTCACCAGTCTACAAAGACCCCCCCGCCCCCCCCAAAAGGGTGATCAAAAAGCCAGCAAAATTTTCTATACTAAAAAGAAAAGGCAACTTTTTTTCAAATTTTTCCCCCAAAACCCAAAGTTTTCCCCTTTAACACGCAGAGGACACAATACTAATTTTCTTTAAATTGGTATACCGTAAGGACATTCCCAGAGGCAGAAATTAAACGTCACATAGAAAATGAAATTTTTATACCACACCCCCGGTGTAGTCCCTTTTAAAAGGGATCTACTAAGAGATGACCCATATATATTTTAGCTGCTTTTTAAACTACTTACCGTTCTGTTAAACCGTTTTTAAAAATGTAGTTACAAAACCACCCAGTAGGGCTCAAGTACCTGATTTTAAAAACTTAATGTTTTACTGTTTAATAATTTATAGACTATATTTTATTTTTTTTCCCTTGACCGGAAAAAAGTATACACACACATATAGACACAACATATATATCATATATATACACAATATATATAAACTGTTTTTTTCTTTTTTGTATAAAATTTATTATATATATTTAAAAATATATATATATATATATATATATATATATATATATATATATATATATTGTCAAAAAAACGAGACAAAGAAAAAAAGGGGTTTGGGGAGCCCCCCTTAATTTGTACCCCGGGCTGAAACCCGTTTTTTTTAAATACCAGCACTGAAGTGCTTCAACAGAGCCCAAAACAAGACTGACCGAAGGGAAAAAGGGGAAGGCTTTAAAGGGGGGAGACAGGAAGGGGGGTCAAAAGGGGACGTTTAAATTTTCTTTGGGTTTAGCCCCGGATGTGACATCGGGGGCCGGGAGCTGGAATTCGCCCCATTGGCTGGTCCCAGAAGTGCCCCCAGAGAGACAGGTGGAACCCCCCGGAGGTCAAGGGGAAGGGAGAAAGAGAGTTAGTGCGCCTCCAACCCCGGCATGGCCAGAACTGTTTTCACCAGCCCTTTAGCTGCCCCCCCATCGCTGGTGAAAAGGGCCCCCCCTCACCCCAACCCGGGTCCCCCTTTTTCCGAAGGGTCGAAACCCCAGAGAGAGATGGCGTTGGCGGAAAAAACCCCTAACGAAAAAAACTTGGGGCGAGGTCAAAAAAACCCCCGGGTGACCCGCGGATTCACTCCTTGTGCAGGGCCACCCTGAGAGGTGATGGCCCGTGAAAGGGGTGAACCCCGCCCAAAGGTAGTCCCTCATGAGTGATCCCCCATTTAATCGGGGGCCCCTCTCCACCCCCCTACCTGGTCTCCGGTCCAACATTTTCCGCCGGAACATGCGGGGTGTTCGACACCCGACTTTGGGCTCGCAGGGCCCCGGCCTTTTCCCGGGGCCCGCCTGGAGGATAAAAAAGGAAAAAAAAGTTGTGCCATCAAAAAAAGGGGTGGCGTAAGGGGCCCTTTCTCACCAAATGCAGGCTGTTTTTGCAGTCCATACCACAATGTTTTTCTTTGTTAAATCAACTACCCTAAAAACCGAAAAAACGGAACCCGCCCCGGGGAAAAGGTTTTTGGACCTCCCGCGGTTTGGCGGGCCATTTGAATGGCATCAATTTTGACCTGGGCCCCAGGGACCCCACCCACCAGGTAGAAAAAATTTTCCTGCAATAAAAAAAAAACATTTCTTGGGATTAATCCGACCCGGGCCTCACCAATTCCAAATACCGCGGAATGCTGTGGGCCCCTTCCATGTGCGGGAAAGATGCCCCGATCAGGAGGCACAGGGGAAGGGGGCCGGGCACTTTGTCCACCAGCGCTAAAAGGTTGCTGGACCCCCTGAACCCCGGGAAGGCCCGAACCCCGTGTCCGGGGTAAAAACGCTTTTTTTCCCGGAGTCCTTTAAAGGAAACCCTCCAGTACCCTTTTGTCGTCAAGTGGGTCAGGTATTGAGCCTGCCCAAGCCTCTCGGGGGGTGCCCCGCGGGATTGATAGGCATCAAATTGGGAGAGTTGCCGGGGGGGTCATTAAACCCAACCCCGCAGGCTTCCCCAGGCACAAGGGGGGCTGACCGGGGGACTATAACTCTCCTCAATTCACCTAGTTCCAGACGCGTTTGATCTCAAGCCCCCAGCCGCCCCGAAGAGGGGCGGCGTTCTGACAAAAACCCCCGGCCTGCCCTGTTGTCCCTTAATCAGAGAGGCCCTTTCCCGGGGTTTTACTGACCCCCCAAACGGCCCGATAATTTTCCAGCTCCCCCCCGTTGAGGTCTCAAGCTGCGCCAAATTTAAAGGTGGGTGTGGCAAGAGTGGCGGGCGGGAGGAGGGATGGGGGGTCCCTTCCTTCCCGGAGGGTTCATGATAAAACCCCCTTTCCGGTTTGGGGTTTGATAAAAAGTCGACCAGCCCCTTCCCTCCCTTAATTTCCGAGGGGCCTGCCAGTGGGCAAAACCAGAGGGGGAGGTAGGCACAGGACCATGCCCCAAACCCGGGGTGGAACTCAAGGGGGCCCGGTTTGAGAGCGAACCTGGGCTTAGCCTCCATGTGACTTTTTAAAGGGCAGGCCAATTTTCAAAACTTCACGAACGGCGATAATCAGTATGTTAGTGGTGGGAAGGCCCTCTTCCCAGCCTTTTTCAAAATATCCATGCCCCCGGGGTTTTCCCCAACATAGTTAAAGGGGGAACCCGTGGAGGGAGGACTTCCCCAAGGCAAAAAGAGGGGGGGGCTGATCCCCTTTTCCCTTCCATCCTCGCTGACCACCACGAGCATTTGCTTGAGAGTTTGATTAAACCTTCTACTAATCCGCCTTTTAGGATGATACACGAGGTTTTAAATGCTTTTACAGTAACTGGCAGCTCCCGAAGGGTGAAGGGGTCCCCCGGTCTGTCAAGACTTTTTGGGATCCCCAGCCTACCCCCAGTAACCCTGCAGGGTTTTTTGAGGGAGCTGGAGCCAACAACAGTTCGGGTAGCATAACCACGAGGGCAAAAAGTACTTTTTCCCCCGGCTGAGGGGCCCAGAGGTCCCCCAGGTCGACCCGATTCTGTGGAAGGGCGCAATCGGAATGGAAAAGGAGCCGGTCCCCCTAGGAATCTGTCGCAGGACACCCGGGGGAGGAAGGGAAAAGCCCAAAACCCCCCCAACCCCAAAACCAGCTTGATCCGGCCCCCAGAGTTTTTCGTTCCCAGGGGCCACCTAGGGGGTGGGGGCCGCTCAGACCTGGCCCCGGGAAAGGGCGCGGGGCTACAAAGCCTGCTCCCGCCCGGGGATTTCCCGGAAAGGAGGTATTTTCTAAAACCCAAAATAGGGGCCCGTAAGACTGACTGTGCGTTTTGACAAGAACTGATTTTTTAAAACTTCAGGGAGTCCAAATTTCCCTTGCTCCCCTTTTTAAAGAAGCCGCTTTTTAAATTGAAAGAACCGGAGAGAGGGTCAGCGCCGACCTCAAGGGCGGGGTTTTCCCCCCGGGCCCGGGGCGGGGATGCGGTCGTCGCGCGGGCCCGGGGGTTCCACGCAGCCAGGGGGGGTGCTTCACCTCTCTTGCCGGCGGTTAAAGGGGGGGAGGCAGCAGGGGCTTCTCTCAACGAGGCCCCAAAAACCCCCAGTGGTATGTGTTCCCCGCTTTTAAGTAGCATCCCCCCCAGTATCACGGGGTGGGGATCAGGAAGGATTGCCCTTTGGGTTTTTACTGATCCTCCGTAGCTAATTGGGGGGTGCTGTACCAGCGGTTTCCCCTGGGCACAGGTTATACTGGTCCGTTTTTTGCCATTGTCCGGGAGCAAAAGGGGGGCAAAAATGGAAATTTGTGCCCAATCGAGCAGGCGAGTTTTTAAACCCCTAACCCATCCCCGCCTGTATGCGGGGCCGCAACGGGTTTCCCGGGGCACAAAGCCCCCCTCCCCCCCACCTGCATCCCCCTTTCCCCCGCTTTTTCGCCCGCCCTGACGCCATGCAAGCCCCGGTTTCAGGGGGGGCTGGTTTTGGCTACCCCGGGTGAGTTTGGCAGAGGGGGTTCCGTCTCCCAGAGTGAGGGCCCCTGTGTTTCCAAAACTCATGAGCCCTGACATAAAATGCACGCCCAGACCGGGTGGGGGAAGCCCCGGGAAGGTTTTTGGACAGATAGCTACCTGCCCAATGCCTGGGAGGCTTTTTTGGGCCAGCCCCTGCCAACGCCCGGACCGGGTTTACTGGGGCCCTCAGGGGCCAACCCTCCCCTTATTTTACCACCTGCCGTCTGGGGGACCCCAAGGGGGAAAAGGCTGTGGTTTCACTGGGGGCAGGCCCTCCCCAAAGAGATCTGATCCCTCTTGTCTCCCCCCGGGCAGCCCTTTTGGCCCCCCCCGCACAGGGCCTCTAGATGGCCTGTTCTGGCTGGGGCGACCCCGGGGCTGCCAACCCGGGCACCCTCCCGCCTGAATACCCCCGGCCCCGCCCCCTCCCACCTGGGGGGTTTTTTAGGTCCTGTCCCCTTTTGGGACCTCCATCCCCCTACCCTGTCACAAAAAAAAAACAAAAAAAAGAAAAAGGTTTGGGGGGCCCCCTGAAGGATCCCCGGCCCTTGTTTTTTCTTTAAATACCAGCACTGAAGGGTTCAAAAGAGTCCAAAACAAGACGACTAGAAGGGGGAAAAGGGAAGGCTTTTTAAAGGGGGGGACAGGAAGTGAGGTCAAAAGGGGGGGCCGTGTTCCGTCATTGGTTTTTCCCCATGTGACATCAGGGGGCCCGGGGCTGGGGAAGGTCCCATTGGGTCGGTCCCCGGGGCGCCCAGAGACGGGGAACCCCCCGGGGTTTGGGGCAAGGAAGTGAAAAAATTGTGCCGCCACATCCCGGGATGGGCCGGGGAAATGCCTTCCCCCGGCCCCTTACTGCCTCCCATTTGCGGTGTGACAAATATAAACCCCCACCCACTCATTATCTATAAAATAAAAACAAAGCCCCACTGACTGACTGACTCATCACTAATTCTCCAACTTCCTGTGCAGGTGGGGGGGCTGAAATTTGGCAGGCTTATTCCTTAGCTTATTACAAAAAATAAAAAAGGGGTTTATTTTGAAATTCAAATGTAAGGGGTTAACGGTTTAAAACCCAAAGCTTCTAAAAAGTTCTTTCTTATTTATGGCCCCATTTAAAGGGTTTTTACGGTTCCCCGCTAACCAAACCGATGTACTTCTTATTTATTTTGGGCGCCACTGTCGGCCGCCTTTGAATTTTCCAACCCAATTTTCCAACTTCCCGAGGTGAAGGTGCTAAAGGGGGGGCCCCCCTTACAAAAGTTAAGCATTTATTTGTTTCCGCCAAACGGCATATTAATCCGCCCAATTTAACTTTTCCTTTATTCATGGCCCCATCTTAAACAATTTTAGGCGGTTCCCCGTAACGAAACCCAATGTAATACTTTTTATTATGCCCACTTCGCCAAATTTTAACTTTCCCCAACTCACAATTTAAAATTCCGGTGGTAGAGGCAAATTTGTATTATTTGTGGTAATGATGCCATTTCCCCCATTTAAATTTTTAACGAAACCCCCGTCAGTACTTATTTTTGGGGGAACCACCCGGGCCTAGTGAACTTTCCCAAAGCCCCTTCCAACTTCCGTGGTGAAGGCGAAATTTCAGGCCCCTTCCCCTTTCAGCTTAACCTTTTGCAGGTTTCATTTAAATTCTAGCAACAGTCTAACGGCAACAACGCCCCCCATGTTGAATTTTTTTAAGGCCCCATCTTCACGAAATTTGGTAGGTTTTTGACCCCCCCAAAACCCAAAGTAATTTTTTTTTCGGTGGTATACGCCACTGTCAGCCGCCATATTGAATTTTCCCAAAATCACTAATTCTCCAACTTCCCCCTTAATTTGAAGGCTGAAATTTCGAAGCTCATTCCTTCTTTCTTACAAAAAATTCAGGTTTTATTTCAAATTCCGCCGAATGGTCATAATTTCAACAACGTCCCCATATTAACTTTTTTATTTATGGCCCCATCTTCTGAATTTGGTAGGGGGCCCTGCACTAACCAAAACCATTGTATGTACTTTTTTTTTCGGTGGTATGATGCCCATGTTGCCGCCATATTGAACTTTTAAAGTCTTTGTTACTTTTGGGCCCCCCATCAAAAATTTGTACCCGGGGTTCCCCAAAGCAACTGAACCCTTTCTTACATACATATATACATCCCTGGCCTGCACTTTATCACCTGGGGGCGGTGTTGGGGCCCCTAACGCCTCCCCTTGTTGGCTGGCTGCCCGCCTATATAAGACCGCCCGCCTGGTCTCTCATTCCCCTTCCCGTTTTCCCCGGATTCACGCTCCCTACTGATAACTACGCCTTTTTTTTTAATCCACGGCCTTTTTGCTGTTTTATTGTTTTTTTTTAAATTTTAGTTATTGTAAGGTATTTTTCACTTACTTTTCATTGTCAGGTACCCATTTTATATTCCAACCCCCATTAACATGTCTTCGAGATGATCACATGATCAAAAAAACTGTCCTTCCAGTGGTTTCCATGCCCGGAAACCCCCTACCTTTTCCATTCTCGTTACATATTCACGGCCTCGGCTCCCCTTGATATCCGGGAAATTCTGTCTTATGTATTGAATGACTGGGACAGGGTTTGGTGTGGGCTGATGCGGGAAGGGAGATAATTATACAAACAGGGACTGAAGGTAAATACTTAACCCCCTTTACCTATGGTTCATGTGAGTTTATGGCTTCCCCTGAATTTTTGTTGTCCCCTTTAATTTAAAAAGGAAATATTTTACACCCTTTTTTAACCCCCAAGCCTCTTAAAATCTTAGATTCAAGGTGGATTTGGGAGTGAACACTTTATTTTTATGAAAGTTTAAACTCTCAAAAGCTGGGGGTTTATTTTTTTGATGAAACGGTTTTGGGTTAAACGCTTGAAGATGGAATGTCCTTCAACACAACAAATCCTTAAATACTGTTTAATTTAAACAAAAACCCTGAAACTCAAACCGTTAAGCAGAATCCCAAACGGGGGTTTTAGACAAGATTGTTTTCACAAGGAACTGCGTTAAAGCTCAAGAGTAAACTCGCGACAGCTTTGTCATGTTACAACCGGGGGGGAACTGACAAATGGTATACAAAGAGATCCTTAACAAAAATTTTTGGATATTTTCCCACAGTTTAAAAAAAGGGTTTTAAATTTTTTTCTTAAAAAAATTTTAATGACTACCGGGAAGGCGGATTTTGCTTTTTATATATATATATATATATATATAGTTAAGAACAACACTCTATCAATGACAAAAAATTACATTGACAATCATTTAAGTTTTTTTTAAAATTTTCCCTTTTCATACCATTTTTTAAAACACTACTCTCCGCGAAGCTGGGATTTCTTTTTAATATATATATATATATATATATATATATATATATATATAAATATATAAAATATATATTTGGTTGTAGGGGGCACTCTCACCCTTTAACCCCTTCCCCCCTCAAACACCAGGTAAAGTCCCAAATTTTGACTTTATTGCACAAAGAACTTCCCCCACAAACCTATAAATCCCAAAAAAGCACAAAAACAATCCTCCAGTCGGGGCCACACTTCCACCCAGCTAGCCCCCTCTGGGACCTTACAGTCCTTTTTTATCTCCCCGACCCGGGAAATGTTCCCAATCCCCAGTCCATGTTCTCAATCACTCGGTCAGGTAAAATTTCTTTTAAACCGAAGCCCGGCCCTTTCCCGGAAAATTCCGGGGCATAGGGCAGAAGAAATCCTCGGGCCTCCCTGCAGCTCTCTTTAGGCCCCATGGGAACCCCCCCATGCGAAGGAAAGGGTCACCCGGGGGTATTGTCGATAAACGGGCGGGCCATCCAACAAAAATATATATATATATATATATAAAATATTATAATTAATATATAATTATTAATGTAGCCACAATCCTGCCGACTCACGCTCATTATGTTTCCTGAAGAGGCATTAGCTCTCTTGGAAATGTGTTCTTTGAAATTGTGGCATTTAAATAATTAAACAATATCATAATATACCAGAACGGTGATATCCCTCCCATCGTGATTACGGGTAAAGAATCACATGAGGAAAAAATATCTTTTAGCTTACATTTACTGACGCTAACGCGTTACAGACGGGAGGCGCATGGACAGACTTAATCCAGGTGGAAATCTGGATCAACACAGTCAGCCATTTTCTTGTCACCAGTTAGGAGGTTTTTCTAACTTGTCGACAGCCTCGAACGTCTGGCTGCTGTCAGGCCTTTTATACTGTTCTTCTTCAACTTACTGGTCTTTTCTGTCTCCAAACAAGGGCAGGAAAGGGCTGAACTCCTCCTCCACAAAATACAGAAATATCATAGTGCTTACATGCTGGTTCTCATTCTCCCAATATGGAAAGAAGATTTGTGTTGACAGAGGACAGAAATACTTATCCTGTGTTTAAGCTGACTATACAAACCTCCAGTTGTCTTTTGGCTATCTAATCCAATGCTTGGTTAGCAATTCTAACTGCTGAGCCCTGTGTCCAAATTTAACATGCACATGTGAATAAAACTCATAACAGTATTGTCCAGATATAGTGACATAAAAAAAAATGTAGTATAACACCACTGACCCACAATATTCTTAGAAATCGCCTTAGTCAATGGGTGGGCCTCTCTGGCAGTGTCTTAAATTGGTTTGAATCCTACCTGGCAGGGAGACAATTCTTTGTTAGTTGTGGTAATATAACTCAAAGACGCATGATATCCTACAGTATATGGTGTTCCACAAGGCTCTATCCTGGGTACACTGCTTTTCCCTCAATCTACATGCTTCGCTTAGGTCAGATTATCTCAGGGCACAATGTGAGCTACCACAGCTATGCTGATGACACACAGCCAATTGTCAATAGCACCTGATGACTCGACTCTCTCGATTCACTAACACAATGTCTTACCGGTATTTCTGAATGGATGAATAGTAATTTTCTCAAACTAAATAAAGAGAAAACTGAAATTTTAGTAATTGGCAATAATGGATTCAATGAGGTTATCAGAAATAAACTTGATGCATTAGGATCAAAAGTTAAGATGGAAGTAAAAAACTTAGGGGTAACTGTTGACTGTAATCTGAATTTTAAATCGTGATATTCATCAGACCACTAGGACAGCATTTTTCAATTAAGAAACATAGAAAAAGTTAGGCCTCTTATATCATTGAAAGATGCTGAGAAATTAATTCACGCTTTTGTTTTCAGTCGACTAGATTACTGTAGCACTCCTCCCCAGGACTACCCAAAAAGACAGAAATCTTTTGCAATGAGTGCAGAATGCAGCTGCTAGAATCCTAACTAGGAAAAGAAAATCCGAGCACATTTCTCCAGTTTTGATGTCACTACACTGGTTAACTGTGTCATTCAGAATGGAATTTAAAATACTGCTTATAGTTTACAAAGCCTTAAATAATCTCACTCCATCTTATAAAATCGGAATGTCTGACACCCTATAACCCAAATCATAACCTTAGATCCTCAAATGAGGGTCTCCTTAGAATTCCAAAAGCTAAACTTATAAGAAGTGGTGAGGCGGGCGCCCTTCGCTGTTATGCACCTAAATCTGGAATAGCCTGCCAATGGAAATTCACCAGGCTAATACAGTGGAGCATTTTTAAAACACTGCTAAAAACACATTATTTTAACATGGCTTTCTCCTAACTTCAATTTAACTTAATACTGATACTCTGTATGTTCAATTCATCATAATAACTATTCATGGTGGCTCTAAAATCCGTATTTGACCCCTACTCTCTTTCTGTTTCTTTTTTCTGGTTTCTTGGTGGTGGTGGCGCAGGCAGATTAACTGATTTAATTAAAGTTTTGGGGTTGTGTTAAGCAGTGGAAGTCAAGTAAAATTACACCTTTTATTGGTTAACTAAAAATTACAATATGCAAGCCGAGGCAACTCCGGCCCCTTCTTCAGGAGAGATGTAATGAAAAAAAAAATCGATCGCAGAAATTTTAACGTGATATCGGCGATTATTCATCAGTTTCAAGGTCTTACAGATTTGCACCACTGTCGAGTCAAGTGCTCATTCTTGCTCAGCCGACTTTTCTTCCCAAGCCATCCCATAATACTCACAGACACCCCCTCTGTAGATGTCGCCTTCCTCGGTGTTCCATAACTGATGTTCTCCTTGATCGTTTCCGCGCCCTTAAATCTCCCGAGTAAGCGCACATAACCGTGGACTGTCTCAGCCCATCTTGTGTTAATGACGGACACTTTGAGATCGCAGCACCGACTGAGCCTCGACTGGAAGCAGACGGCTATTCACAAGGATATCGCGCATGAGTCGAGGTACTGCTGCAATTCTTGAAAGACGATCTACCAGAAATTATTGCAAGAACGCGAGTTCGAATCCCGCTCAAGGCACATTATTGCGAATGGAAAACTTTCTCTTTAACGTAATTGCTTTGAATCCTACGTTGTAGTTTGTTTATTTTGTTTTTGATTAAATGAAAAATGTTTATGAATGATTTGTCAAGAACACACAGACAACAAGCAAATTTAAAAATCACACTTAAACAAACTGCCTCCAATTCCATTGAATCATAATTATAACAAATAATAATGCATTTCACTTCCTTATATAATGCCTTAATATGGTCTGAGACGTCTGCACAGATAATCAAGAGGATAAAAAAAAATGAAAGCAATAAGAATGAATAAATAATAGTGCACAGCCTTGTGTTTTGTATGTATTTATAACATTTGGGAAGTAATATATTCTAGTTGATGTGACAATTAATTTGAAGTAGGTAGAAAATAAATATTTTGAAATATTGCAAAGGGAAATGTTTATATACTTAGCGCATAAAATAACTATGTGTTCTATTAAACAGCATACACACCACTTATATGTATATAGATTGTCTGAGTATTAAAGGCGTAGGTCTACTTTATAAGCATAATTTATAACATCAATGTTAATATAGAGTATTATTATTATTATTATTATTATTATTATTATTCTATATTGGCCTTGATATGAACGATTTGTGAAATTAGTGTTAAGTATTAAAAAAAAGCATTCCAGTCTCTTCTTTTTACAGGTACATATATCACAGTATATATATAATTTTACTGCAGTAATTCATGAACAATTATTGGTCTTATATACCAGAAAGACTTTCCAGGGGAGCCTGCTCCCCAGCAGCCTTGAGTCGAGGTAATTCTTGTAGCTACCAAGATTCTACCAAGATGAAGCACGGCCAATCGCGCCGTGATCGCTACCAAGAATTGACAATCATTAAAACTCGAGAGGGCGGGCCAACCTCTTGTCAGTTAATGTATTCTGCAAAAGCTTGTTCGAGTGGCATACAGAGATCGCGATTTGCGTTGCTTTTTGAACTGTCTAAAATGTTACTCAATAGTGTCGGTTTGTGCAGATATATTTACGCTCACCTACACATGTTCTGAATGATTTTTAAAATTCTTGGTTTTATTACATTTACTAAATATTTGTGCAACACGTGTAAAGACAGATATAATAATGTATAAATATAATAAACATTGAATTGTATAATCATAGTTTAATTTTACAGAGTGAGCTTTAAAAAATAATAATATGAAGTGCTCTATAATTATAAAAATACAAATCATAGAGAAAATCAACTATGTGTACATATTTCCTACAAAAGACCCTTTTGGGAAGTCTTTCTGGTATATAAAGACCAATAATTGTTAATGAATTACTGCAGTAAAATTATATATATATACTGTGTATATATATGTACCTGTAAAATAAGAGACTGGTATGCTTTTTTTTAATACTTAACACTAAATTATGCTTATACAGCAGACCTACACTTTAATACTCAGATGATTCTACTCATGCTGTAGAATAGCATATATATCATAGATATATATATATATGGTTAATTATATATTGTGAAGGATGGCCGCCATTTATCCCGCCAATACCCCTGCTGCCAGGTGGAGCCCTCCTTGCAGCACTGGAGGTCCCCAAAAGACCAGCAGGGCATCATGGAGAATGGAGTTTTTATGCACAGCCCTGCTGGATGCCATGGGGGCACAGGAGGGAGCTGTGGAGGACCAAGGGCTTCTTCATGTCTGTGACCCGGAGGTTCGTCATAGGAAGAGCGACGGACTTCCGGGTTGAAGAAAAGAACTTTTACCTGACCCGGAAGTGATTGAGAATCACATGGACTGGGGATAGGAACACTTCCGGGTCAGGGAATATAAAAGGACTGTGGGAGCCTCAGACGGCGAGCTGAGCTGGGTGGAAGGGTGGCAACTACATCTGGGAGCTGGAGGATTGGTTTATTGTTATTGAATATTTGTGATTTATGTAGTGGGTGGAGAGTGTGCTTTGTGCACTGTGGAGATTCAATAAAGTCAGAATTTGACTTTTACCTGGTGTCTGGAGTCGTGGACAGGGGTTCAAGGGAGTGAGAGTGCCCCTATCGTTCACTTATATATATATATATATATATGTATATTTGTGGTGCATGCTTGTTTACTAGAACACATAGTTATTTTGCACTAAGTATATAAACATTTCTTTGCAATATTTCCAAATATTTATTTTACCTACTTCAAATTAATTAAATGTCAGCATCATCAAGAATATATTACTTCCCAAATGGTATAAATACATACAAACACAAGGCTGTGCACTATTATTTATTCATTCTTATTGCGCTTTCATTTTTATTTTATCCCTCTTGATTATCTGTGCAGCCGTCTCAGATCATAGTAAAGGCGCAATATAAGGAAGTGAAATACATTATTATTTGTTATTTATTTCAATAGAATAGGCAGGCAGTTTGTTTAAGTGTGACTTTTAAATATGCTTGTTGTCCGTGGTTTTCCCTTTTGATAAATCAGTCACTAAACATTTTAGTTTAATCAAAAGAAAATAAACAACTACATCTGCAATGTAGGTTTCAAAGCACCGCCATTGAAGAGGAGCTTTTTTTATTTCCATACACAATGTGCCTTGGCGGATCAAACTCGAGTTCCGCAATAATTTCTGGTAGATCGCCTCTGAAGAATTGCAGCCGACTCGACTAATCCGGAATCCTACTGCCAGGTTTTCTGCAGTACGCTCTCATAAACTCACAACAGCCAAGAAAGCAGGATGTCATCAAAAAGTTTCCAATAAAGTTATAAGAGACACGTATGAGCAGGGTCGTCGGATGTCCCAGTCAGTTGTCAGGGAAACTCGAAGCTTTTTGACCCTGTCTCGCCACAGTGCACGCTCCGTGTTATATAGTCGGGGGTAATTGTTTGGGATGAGGTTTTTCACTGGGGAGAAAAATACAAGGGGTTTAAGGCTGAATAAAGTTTAAACCCTTTTTCCTCCACAATGAAAATGGTTTTAAAGTCAGGTTTTAAAGCCTCATCGTACTTATCTGTCTGACTGTGTCAATTGTTTTGGAATAAATGTGCTTATTTTGGTTTGATTAGAAATTTGTGATATACCAGCAGTTGGATAAGACAGTGGATGCTGCAGCAGAGTTCTTGGCTCAAAACAGGACACTTTTCACGGGTCAGTGGATGGCAGACTGAGGAAGAGGAGCAGGCGGACGGCTGCCTTTCTGAGATGTCTGTGCAGGTTTGCGTTGACTCTGCTCTGCTCTGACGGATATTTTCATTTTACAAATTCTTCACCAGCTTCAAAGTCTCCAGTATCATTGAAATGCAGCCAAACGCTGTTTCTTTTTTCCTTTGCATTTCTTCACTTCTTCAAGACGCACTTTCACTTTAATTCGACTCCCATTCTCATTGGCTCTGTGTTCCTGGCCTGTACCACTATGCCTTGGGAGCGCAGCCCCTTCCTTATTTCACATAATGGTATGATACTAATCTGTCTTTGCTTGTGATTGGCAGCATGGCGGCCCATCAAAATAAATTCCCACCCCTACTTGCATGGATTCTCTGTAGCTAAAAACTCTGCTCTCCAGTAACTTCGGCTCTTCTTATTCTCTACAAAGTATCGGTATTAGAGGCTAAATACATCAGGACAGGTCATTTACACAATACCACAGAGCCATGGTCCACATACTGGTGATTTTACTACAATAAACTGTTGTAATAAACTGGTTTGTTTAATGAATAACTTTGATTTCCATTTTTTTTTCGTGACCCCTTGTAGATATCTCGCCCCCAGGTTGACCCACACCGCTGTAAGGCTAAAATAAATGGCACTGTGCCAGTAAGCGGCAGCGCCCAGCTTCACTGATGAGGGCCAAACTGCGGACATCCTCAACACGGAGCTTAATGCTTTTAAAGTTGGAAAAAGACAAGCCTTTAACATGTCATTAAATAGCTAACTAATATGTTCTGCTGTAACTTTTTTATCGTTAGAATACAAAGAAGCACTGGCATATAAAACTTAATTGCTAATCTAACATATATCTGCTTGTGCTCATATAAAAACCTCACTCGCCCGTCAGGGGCCCAAACTGCTGCAAACTTCACGGACATCGGATGTGCAGTGAAAGTTCGTAACCTTCAATAATCAGCTCTTTAAACCCAAATACAGTAGCTCAGACTAGGTAGATATCAGAATGCTTTTATTTTAACGTTATTGTCCAAAAGTATTACCAAGCCTCTAATAAATGTAAATGCCATTAAGTGCTTATATGTTTGATGTGCCAGCCCTAAGAGCCTGCCCAGTACTCACACTGGCAAGGCCCCTGCCTGCAGTTTGTTTGTCTTCTGTCAGTGAGCTGCCCAGCCCCGGGCGTTCACAAACAAGATCTGCCTGTGAAAAGGCTGGCAGGCCAGGGCCCTTCTGCTGAAATAAATGGTGTCCTTTAAAGTTACCTCAGGACTACACTTTTCATAGCTAATAGCACTAAAACTAATAATGAAGCATATTGATCCCTAATCAAAATTCTCAACATTATCCACCTTAATAAAAGGAAAAGTGTTTCTGTGTCTGTATCTGTGTGTAATTCGGTTCATATGGCTCTCTCATTCCAACAGATGGCACAACACAAACATTTGTCTATTAAAATTAATGGCATTTGTCACTCCAGCAAATGGAACATCACAAATACTAACACTGCTTTTACAAACCCAACACCAAATGGTGTGTAACAGAGACATCATGTTAAATTTGTCATTCTCAACAGATGTCACATCTCAAACATTAACATGGCTTTGAAATCCCTAATAAATTGTACAGTACACCTCAAATTTTACGGGGTTACATTCCTAGAACACCTCGTGGAATTGTAAAAAATTCCAAGTTTTGGATGTGGTTTAAAAAAATGCCTATTTATATAGTTTAAACCCTAAATGTGCCCCCAAATGAGTTTAATTTAACTTCATACTCATCTTAATACATTACCTAAAAATAAAGAATGTAAACGTAAACCAGCATACTGCACAGTACTGTACTGATATGTCACCTGCAGTGCTAGAATGTAAAAAAACAGATGTTACCGCTTATATGTACTGTCATTCACACAAGTGCTTTCATTCCCAGAAGCCTTAGAAGGTGCAGCTTCAAAGGCATTTTGGGGCTTTAACTCTTAACCTTCCACATACTTGAGGTTAATGACTCTCTGGACGCCAAATACTTTTTTGCTGCACTTTTAAATAAATGTCACAATTCCCCAAAAAAAAAGTAAAAGTTTAATGGAACACATATTTTAATTCATGTAAGGAGCATCACAATTACTGCACCACTGATCATTTTACACCCTGCTAATGAACAGTATAAACTATTTAATAAACTACTTAAACAATATGTACGAGGTGCAACTAACGCCATGGATGAACTCACAGCCAACTGCTCTTGAACTGCTGCACTCGAGCACACAGAGGTAAGCGCTGATGCTGGCAGGCCAGTCTAGTGCAGCAGCTCAATCAGGGACAGCGAGGCTGCAGCGGGTGTCACGCTTGGGTCATAGAATTGCACAGAAACACAGGAGACTGTAGAGACAGGAACTTTATTCAAAAACTTCAAACAAACAGGTCTCTTTCAGAAGTAAAATGAGCTCAGTATGCAGTTAGTTATCGATTAAAGAAGAGACAAACATCACAGGGGAGCACAACGCGAGCAGAGGATGTCTGGAGGAGGAGAGAGAAACAAAGCAATCAGCCCAATAGGACAGGTGCTGTTCATGCTTTTAAGTAAGCATAGCGTCACACGAGAAGCAAATCACGTACAGTGAGCAGCTGCAAGTAAGCTCCAGCAAGTGAGGGCAATGTGAAAGTAGTATATCAGCATTTTAAGAGGATTGTTTGAGGAGCCGCCATGTCTTCTACGGGTGCGTTCAGCCCCCCTGCTCACAAGGGGCTGGCAGTGGTCATGAGCTGGCTGCTCAATGAATGTACAGCACTGACTGATCAGCTCCGCGTGTTCACAAATGCACTTTGAAATGACTATAGCCGGTTGTGGCGGTTTAAGTTAAGAGTAAAAAATGGAAAACACAAGAACACCTGAGCTGGAGACGCATCACGCCAATCAGCAGCAAGGACAAATGAATAACGCTGTAGCGGTCCGTGTCATAAGATTCACACGCTCGAGAAGGATTTATTTTATGGTGGAGATTCCAGGGGCGCAGCCAGCCTTTGGGCCAACCCACACGCACTCACAAACAGAGAAAAAAACAAAGCAAACCGGTAAACAGCAATAAAGAATGTAATGAAACAAATGAAAACAGCGAACTACCCTGTTCACCTTACGGCATTACACATTAAATACAACAAAGCACAAACAAAAACACACAGTAAATCATGAAAATGACAATGGGTGAAATGTATTGATGAAAATAGAAAAATCCAGAGATCAGCACGTTGAATGGGATTGTAAAGATAGTCCTACTGCTAGTTCCTAAAATGGTGAAGACGGTGGACGGGTTCAGAGCCCTTTCTTCACAGGATGGCCATGAATCCATTGACAGTCCTCATGTACACAGGCAGACGGCAGACAATCCAGACGTACGAAACGATCGAGGACAAAATGAATAAGTACAGGTAACTAACAGAAGGAAGGCAGACAGACAGGAATTGAAACACAAATTACAAAAACCTTTTTAGCTTTTGGTCACCGGCCCTTTTTAAAAGCTATCTGACACCTTTGATCCAAAGCCCCACAGCCTCTGGCTGGATGTTGCAGTTTCAAATTCTCTTGGCTACTTTCACATCCCAGCGGCTGCTTTTTCTCTACAGTGCATATTTCCACAAAAAGCCATAAAACTGGTGGATATTTGCGTTTCCCAAAAATTATTAACTAGGTTCTAATGAAAACCACGAATGACTGAGGCTGCATAGAACCTAATTCTCAGAGGGTCTACTGTATATAAAGAGAAAAATTGTATTTTCATTTCAAATTCTTAATTATATAGCTCAAATTTAGTCACTTCTGGAATGGAAAATATAAGTATATATGATGTACCTCCAATAGGAGGTGCACTTGTATATGATAATGCGAGGTCCACACTGATACTTTTATTTCATCCCAGATTATTAAATACCCATTTCCCTTTTACATTTCTATACTTTGTCTTTTTTTTCTTGAGGTCTGAAGGAAAATTAGAGGGAACAGTTGTTTGGAAATGACTGTTTTCTTGTCGAGGGTGACAACACTGAGAGGGTGCACTTGAATAATAATAAAATTCTTTATTTTTATTGTGCTTTTTCATTACTCAGAGCTCTTTTACACAGTGAGTGGGGAGTCACTTCAACCACCAACAATGTGCAGCATCCACCTGATGATGTGACGGCAGCCATTTGTGTCCAGTTAGTGATGGGTTCGGATTACCCATCCGGACCTTGAGTCCGTTCAGCAAATGAAGGAATCTTTTTCGAGTCATTTTTCAATTCTGTTTCCCCAGATGCATACTAGGTTGCTTATGGGACTGTCACGTGATGAACGAACGACTGAAAACCAAGACTTGAAACAGGTGAATCAATTCCAACACAGAAACTATAGGAAGTTTGCTCCAAATGATCGCGACTGAACGAATCACTCATTCTTCCCGAAGTCACATTAAGATTCGCTCAAAATGAACGAATCGTCAAGAATGACACATCACGTGCCAGATGCTCACCAACGCAATGTTGAAGGTGAAGTGGTGAGAGAACAGTTAGCAAGAGAGACAGGGGTTGGGTGGACAAGAAAGGCCTGGAGTGCAGTTAAACAAAGACCCTTTTTGGAGACACAGGTCTTTAATAACCAAGAGAGTCAGGGCTTCAGTTTACTCCTCATCCAAAGGAAGCACCATTTATACAGCACAGTGTCCCGATCACTGCACTGGGCTGGGTCAATTCCAGACCACTGGCCCCTGGCCTCACACTATTCCAGCAGACACCCGCTTTTGGGCTCAATCCCAAATACTGGCCAGGCTTTCATTAGGATGAGTAGAGACCTGACTGAAATGCATGGGTGGGTGGCTACAGGGGGGCAAAGACTTTTGGTGCAAAAAAGGTTTAGTTCAAACCTTAAATTGTATGCTGGTGATAAACGAGTCCCAGTTATGAGAAGTGACGGCTGGAGGGGCAATGTACTAGTGGAATAGTCTGAGGTGGGCTGTCGGGGGGTGCACATATCACATACCATTTGTGATTCGGTTCTGTGTGTTAAATAGTGCTGACAGACAGCCTGTTCATGACTTGATCCTCACAAATCCTGAGATAAAACGACTGAAAACCAAGAAAATCTAAAACTGTGAAGGAGCCGAGAGCGGCGGCCGCTGTGTGTTACCTGTCTGTCTGTCTGTCTGACTGTCTGTCTGTCTGTTATCAGTTTTTAGATGTTTTTAATTTCTATTATCCTTGTGTTTATTAATGTATCATATTATTCTGTTTCTAAACTGAGTGGACTTCAGTTAGGGGTCTTACTGAATGATCTGATAAATTCATGCATTGACAATGAAAACACAAAAATTCATTTTTGATAAGCTGGAAACAAGAACTTATTATGGATAGATAATTTGTTTAATAAAGACGATTATTATGAGTCTGATGTGTTCTTCAGTGTGTAATAAATGAATAAGAAATACTGACGCTAATGACATTTAAGCAGACCCCTGTGACAGGTCATCTCTTCTGTCACTTGGTGGTTTACCTCTGAGCTCCTGTCCACATTAACTGTTCACCCTCAGTGTCTCCTCAGATGTTCTCTCTGTGAGCTCTCAGCTTTCTCTTTAAATCTCCTCCCTCCTCCTCCTCCTCCTCCTCCTCACTGAGCTCAGACAAACTTTCACTTTCGTTTCTTCACAAGTCACTTCCTTGTTTGTCTGACTGATTCTCTCTCCTGCCTCTCCTCAGACTGACGATGGCTGAAGCCCAGCTTGTATCAGGACAGTTCACCTGCTCGTGTGTCTGGACACCCTGACTGACCCCTCCACCATCCCCTGTGGTCATAATTCTGTCTGAAGTGCCTCACGGACTGCTGGGAAAAGAGCCAAGAGAGCAGCTGCCTCAGTGCAGAGAAAACTTCACCAAGAGGCCTGCTCCGAAGAAATAACCTGCTGAAAGTCATCAAGAAAAAAAAATGACCCCTGTCTCCTCCCCCTAGAAATGCCGGCCCGGGAGACGTGGGAGTGACTTCTGTACTGGAAGAAGTTCAGAGCAGTAAAGTCCACCCTGCCCAGCCTCCTACTGTCAGACTCACTTGCAGCCTCACTATGAAGGAGACGCCTAAGCACCACAAGCTGGTTGATTCTTGATAGAAACCGAAGATGAAACTCTGTAGAAACATGAAAAGTCTGAGATATTCTGAAAACTGATGATTCCTGCATCTGCATGATGTGTGGACGGGACATAATGGGCATAAAGGGTCGAGCTGGAGACTGAAAGAGAAGAAAGTAGTGAGTGATGTTTAGTGTTTAATGGAAACTGTTTAAATAATCAGGAGAAAGGAATTTATACATTTAATTTTCAGAGAAATCATTCATCTGCAGAAAAACTCGATTATCTGTCACTTAATTAAATGTCAGGACTAAATAACAAACCCAACCTTCTGCACGCCAGCATTCTCGATTACTCCCTGTGAGTTCTGACATTGGAACAGCAGAAACCAGTGTCCGTACGACGCTCAGCTTTAATAGCAGTTGTAGATTTTCTTTTGTTATAATTAAACTAAACTACTATACATTGTTATGACCTATCAACATATGTGTGTGCTGATTGAACTTATTTTTTTTTTTTTTATTAATTTTATTGTAATCCATACAAAGAAATCAAGTTTTTACAAAAAGAAAAAATTTAGTTAAGAACAGATCGCCCACCCTTGAGAGAGAGAGCAAACCAAACGGCGTTAAATTTAAGGCTTGTAAACATACCTAAATTAATAAATTCTCTGTGCTTTATGACTTATTTTAAAATATTTCTGATTAGATCCTGCCATGTTTTGAAAAAGTCTGTCGATCCTCTAACGTTTTTTGATTTTTTAATTTAAATAATATAAAAATCAATTTCCCACTGACTTAAAACAGGAGAGTTTAGGTTTTTCCCTTTTTATCGAATGTTTCAACGGGTGTAGTGAATGAATAAAATTACTTTGTCCTTCCCACTTTAAGCCCCTCTAAGAACCTCAAACACAGCTGTTAATGGTTTAGGGGGGTTTGTGGGGAAGGGTCTGAGAGGTAATTAAAATTTTGTCCAGAATAATGTTAAGGGGCAAAAAAGTGACCCAGGAGGTGGGATTTGGGTTTCAACGTAAATGTTGGTCTCGACCGGGGAAACATTTTAGAGTTTAAGTTAGACAGATGTGCTCGAAAAAAATAGCTGTTTGAACTTTTTAAAACGAAAACAGAAAAAGTCTTCAAGTATTGCCTAAATAGGGAGGGGAAAGGGAAAAGGGAACATAAAAAGGGATGTTAAATTTTTATTAAAAAGGGTTTGAAAATGGAAACCGTTAGTTATTCTGTATTAATTTAAATGGTTTTCCCATTGTAATTTCCATTTATACTTTATATCAGGTTGAGTTAATAGGGGTGGGGGCAGGGATGCTCAGATGGGGAAAAAGGGCAGAAAGCTGAATGTGAGGGGGACTGGCTGAGGGGCGTTCGGAGGGGGGACAGGGAAGTGAGGAGAGAAGGGAAGGTGTGGGCGGGGGAGCGGGACAAAAGGGAGTGTTTGGGGGTTGAAAACACAACGAGGGGGCGGGGATAATGATCGGTAGGAAAGTTTTTGATTGTTTAGGGGGTGAGCCTGTAAGCCAAAAAGAGGCAAGACGGGGCACCCTTGTGGGGGAACAAGACTCAAAAAAATTGAAAACCCAATCGGGGTTTTGCTTTTTACGCTGGCCAATAAAAAACAATTTCTTTTTGTTAATATAGTTTTTCCCACTGTTCATCATAATTTACGAGCTTTTTAAAGTGCTCTTTATCCGCCTTTCTTTTTGTCCACCGGTCCTGCCCCCTGACTAATCGATTTTACTGACCTTAAAAACCTGATGTTTCAATTTCAGGATTGACTGCTGAGTCCATTCTGGTGAGACTGGGGGAAGTCATGAAACAGCCGGATGAGACCCCCCAAGAGGGCCCAAAAACCACCTGAGTTCTCTCCTCACAGCCAGCTGAGTTTTTTTCTGCCTGACAGTTTTTTTTTAGCTCAGGGGGGGCCCCTATAGCCGCGTCTAAAAAGTCCACTGGCAGGGGGCGGCAAAATGTCCTTTGAAAAGTCAAATTGCCCCTCCGGGGTGTTCCCCAAGATGATTTTAAAGTTGGCGATGTGGGTGAAAGGAGCACACAATGTCATCCAAACGAAATTCAAAGAATTACAAAGACACCTCTGTACGGGGTGAACTTACCTGATTGTTTAGTGCTGCTGCCTTTGGGGTGTTTGTCCATTTTTAAGAATGGTTTTTTTTGGCGATTCGGGGCTGTTTAAAGACACATTATTGTCAAGTCAATCGTATTGTACCCAGGAAAGCACATTCTTAATTAAGTTCAGCCAGAAAGTAAATATATTCCGTGTAGATTTTCTGTTTTTAATGATATAACCATCAATTTTTCATTGGGATTAGACATCATGTTATTTAGTGGAGCAGTAAGGACATTTGAATGTAAAACCCCTGAGTGATAATCCCCCCCAAATGTATAATTATGAAAAAGTTCTGAGTTTTAATTTGGAAAAAACCCAAAAAGCCCGCAGGAGGAAAAGAACTTACTAAAAGGGCAAGTCTGAATCTAACCCAAAATTTAAAACCCCCATCATCCAAACCCTCAATGTACAGTAAGTTCAGATAAAGACACTTAACTTCAGTCCACCATTTGTTTTTTCTTCAAATAAAGGACTATGTCACATCGGCCTCCCGGGTCTCGGGAAAAATGGGGCCCAGTCCGCTAAATTTAAAAGAGCCGGCCCCAAGTTGAACACACTTTTTAAAACCCCAAAACAATAAGTCTATGAAGTGGCCTGACATTTAATCAGTTTACTGTAATCAGGTCACTAATATCGACATCAAATTTTTTTGATCTGTTTTTTTTTTTGTTTGGCTATCACTTCTTTTTTGATTTTTAATAATCAGTTCTTCAGATGCCCCTGAAAGCAGACATGTTTGTAGGACAGACTGGCACTGCTTGGTCGGGAAGTCATTTTTTTAAGCCCACCGCCTCCCCCTTTTTTATTGACTCGTAATTTCAACTCAGATGTCAGTTCACTTCACCGGGACCCCCTTTGAATTTTGGGGGCCCTCATCTGACCAGTCTGATCAAACACAGAAAATGAATCCAGTGATGTTTCATTTGGTCCTCATCAATTTGTGACTGAAGAAGGAAAAAACCAACCTGATGGACAACATTGAGGAATTAGCAGAAAAAAAGTTTGATTTCTGTTCATCCAAGACACCACAGCACAAGTCCCCCCCGCCTTTAAAACCCCTTTTGAACACTAGAACTCTGATCTCTCCCCTGGATTATCTTCTTTTCCCATTAAGACCCCAAGGGCCATAAAAAGGGCAAAGATCTCTTCTGCTCCAAAGGGAACGGTGCCAGACGTAAGAGCTAAGCCCCCTAAAGGGAGTTAAGGGGGGGTCTATTCAGTCCTGAATTGATAAAGGAAAGCAAGGTGAAAAGGGGAGAGACCACCAGAAATCTGAAATTTACTGAAGGGGACACAACCGCAGTTGTACATTTGTTTCCAAAAAAGATAACCAGCAAGTGTGAAACCTCAAAACGAAAAACGCAGAACAACCACAGTCACAACAAAAAAGGAAAAAGAGGAAAAAAATTTGTTAAAGAAAGACAAAAAAAACTGAATTTCAAAGGGGACAGAGAAAGCCCCAGGAAAAACCCCTAAAAGCGTCACCTCCACCTGAGGACAAAAACCAAGCAGGAGTTCACCTGCCGGATTTCAGAATTTTACTGTGACTCTTGAAGAAAAAGCGGGGTAATTTGGGAACATCACCATAACGGGGAAAGGGAAAAGGTTAGCTTTTGGGGGGTCCACTAAAAAAAGAAAACAAAAGGGACTTGAATCTTTAAGGGGTTTTCACACACAAGAGGAGTGAAGGAGTGCAAAACCCCGGGGGGAAAACCAAACCCACCACAGTGTGACTCGAGAAATTTAAAGGGACTAAGAACTAAAGCTGAGGGAAATTTAAAAGCGGGTTCTGAATTAATTAGGTTTACGATTTTGGGGGGATAAAAATTATAGAAAAAAAATAAAAGTTATGTGCCTTACTATAAGTAAAAGAAAGAACCAACAAAGGTAAAAAAGACCATGTTTGGGGTATTGTCTTTTTATTTCCCTGTCTGAACACTTAATAATCCTTTCAGTTGTCCTTATATTATAAATAATTTTTTTTTTTGATTTTGACTTGCCCCTGTGGGTTGGTGTTCTCATTTTTTCAGGGGGGTTTTCCTACAATCGAAAGGGGGAAAGGGGTGGGGGGGGGTTTGGAACATTAGCTCTATTGTGTGTATTAAACCCCTCATTTTCTTGTTTTCCGGGGTTTCGGGAATCAGGGTGGGGGCCTAAAACATTTCAGTTAAACCCCCCGACACCCTTGGGTGATTTTTGGATATAAAAAAAAAAGAAAATTTTTGTTCTTTCCAGTGGGGGTAGAGTGAAGAGTAAAGCAGACAGGCCTTTTCCCCCGGCCCAGTGTTGTCAAAAGTCCGTGTCCCCCAAACAGATTTTCCACATCAGGAACCCACAGGCTCCCCCACCTGCAATTTTTGAGCTGACCCCTTCGGGATGGCTGGGGGCTCAATTTTGGTAAACCAAAACATAAAATAATAAACATCCCCCTTTATAAGAGACGGAAAATTATTTTTCTGAAGCCCTTTTAGAAGTCCAGGAAAAGATTTGAGCCCAAGATGGATTTTGGACTTTTTAAAAGAAAAAAATGAATGAAAAGATGGATTCTCACAGACAAACAGAAATTTTTTTATGAAAAACAGAACAGCAAAAAAATTGAATATAGTTTGATTGAAATTTTAAGTGAGACTTGTAGATGGTTAATTTTTCCCATGGGGAAAGTAGTATTTTTCCCCATGAAGAGGCCTTTTAGAATAAAAGATTTGTGGTTTGGTGAAATAAACCACGCGGTCCGCCCAAGAGGGCCAGATAAAGAGTTTTTAGAGACAAACTTTTTTCAGAAATTCAAAAAAAATAAGTCTTTTCAGGGGGAATGAGCCCATGTGTAGTTGGGGGGGACAGTTCGCTCATAAAAGAAAAAAAAATCTTCCTGTTCATAGGGTTGCAAAAGAAGGGGATGTCTGGGGAAAGAAAAACAAGGCGGGAGAAAAAAGGACAGTGCTGTACAGGTTTTTTAAATGTTTTTTGGTTGGTCAGGAGGAATATGGGGGTTTGGTGAATTTTTTGGGGTGGGGGAGAGAGTTTTTAAAAGTTAAACATCACAAAGACAAAGGAACGGGTGGTGGACTTTGGGAAGCGGGCCTCCCCCTCCCCTGTCACTATCGGGAAACGGAAGTTAAGTAGTTGAGGATATAGGGTGAGGTCCATTGACAGAAAATTATGGTCCAAGAAAAAGACATTCGGAAAAAAATACCCGGGTCTACCTAATGAGGAGGTTAGGTCTTTTAATGTATGCAGGAAAAGCTGACAATTTTTTATCACTCTGTGATGGAGAGTGTGGTTTTTTGCAGTTGAGCCAGGGGTGAAGAAGACAGCTGATCAAAACAGGCTGAACAAGCTGTTTAAAAAAGGCTGGTTCTGTCCTAAGCATCAAACTGAGGATCTGATGGGGGTTTCCGGGGGGAGAATGCTGAAGAAGCCCCCGATATGGACAACCCCCTATCCCATACCGCCTACTTGAGGAACCATCAGGCACACACAGCAAAAGAAAATTGCCCCCAAAATGCAGAATGAACAAAAGATCTTTTCACCTGTAAAAAAGCTTTAAAAACCCCTTCTTTTTCTGTAGGTGATTTTTTCAGCCTTTTTTGCATGTTATCCCTTATGTCATCAAGCGCTAGCTCATTTTACTTAGGCCAAGAAAAGTAACTTTTAATTTCATATTCTTGTTATATACTTTTTTTTTGTACTTTTGAACAACTGTTTTTGCACAATTACTATTTTTCTTTTTTTAAATCTTTATTTACTATTTTTATTTCTCTTTGCCTGAACATGCCAACTAAAATTTCTCGGGATGAATAAAGTTTTTTATCTTATTTTAAATGTTTGAATTTCCCGAAACCAAACTTGGGGGGGGGAGGAATGAGGGGGCGGATCTCCATGTTTTTTAAAAATAATAATCCATCACCTAAACAAAACACCTGATAATAAATAAAAAAATATCATTTTTGAGTTTGAAAATTTCCCTTTTAATTGCCTCTTCCGGAATCAACAGAATGGGTTTTTTATTTCAATCTTTGACTGCAAAAAATGAAACGCGACAACGCCTCAGTATCTGACCAGGATATCAAATGGCCTTGAAATCCTCTTTATTGACAGCGTGATTTAAGTCCTCCGGGCCCTTTCCCCGTTTCTTTACTTTAACCCAGTTTGATTTTTATTTGTGGTGTTGTGTGAACTTACTTTTTGCGTTTGTCAGATGTCTTCAAATAAGAGCTAACTCAACACCGTGTCCTTCAAACTGTCTTCTGTATCTGACACTCTTCAAGCCCAAACTCAATCTTACATCAATTAAATTAAACATTTCATTTAATTTTTTATTGTTATTTCTGTTTTTAAATCAAATCGAGTTGTGCGGGAAATGTCAAACAAAGTTGCAAAATATCGGGAGTCAGAAAGAAAGAAGAAACACAATGTGAAGTAAACTGATCTGACCAAATGTCCTCTTGTGCCCAAACAGAAACAGTGGGGCGCCCTGAGGACATCAAGGGGTTTGGAGGGAGAAAAAACATTAAGGAGACGGGAGGGGAAGGCAAGATGAAGGGGAGGGAATAGAAGACAACACTTTAATCAAAGAGGGAGAAATAAAAGAACTTAAGAACAGCAGAGCTTAAAGGTATGAGGTGGGCACAGAGGGAAGATTAAAAAAGGGGGTTGGTGTCCTTCAGGGCCCTTTAACTGTTGCCCGTTTCCCCTTTTACAGGGGAGATCAGAAGCATCACCTAAAGTCCTCTGATATTGCATCAGCTGCTTAAAGGGACTTACTTCTGACAGAAACTCAACATTAAAGGGCCCCGGCGATGTTCAATTTAATCAGGGGGCCCGCCATTAATGGTCTGTTGTTTTATTTTAAAACATTCTGCAATCAACTTCAACATACAACAAATGATTTTCAAAGTAAAAAATAAAAAAAAATTAAAAAAATCAAAAGATGAAACAGAAATCTAAACAAAAAAAAAAAATTTAAATTTCCCAAAACAGGTTTACGCTGCAGCCAAGAAAAAAGGAAAGAGCTGAGAACTGGGCCAAAAATTCCTGATCATTTAAATAGATAGATAAAAAAAGTAAATAAAAAAAAGTCAAATTTTTTTTCCCTGCTATGGTTTTATTAATTAGATCTTGCCATTTTTTAAAAAGGTTTTGAACAGATGTTCTAAGTGAGAATTTGTTTTTAAAAGCAAACATCAGTGACCCAGTGACTTACACAGGGGGGCGGGGGGTTAAAGCAGCAAAAACCACGAGCTCACAATGTGCTAAAGGCAGTTACAGTAAAAGGGCCCCCTCCATTTTAGGCCCCTCAGCCCACCAACAGATATTAGTGAGTTAGGAGTGTTTTGGACCCCACATGTCTGATAAAACATTAAAACTTTTTGGGCCCCTAAATGATGTTTTTTTTGTTGTCCCCCCCAAAACATGTGGCCCAGAAAATGGATATGATTCCACACTGCAGGTTCGATTCGCCCCAATTTTAAATGAGAAAAATTTGGATCGGGAAGGGAGTGGGGGGTGGATGGTTGAATTTTTCCCACATATGGAGCTGGGGGTGTATTTCCCTTTTCTAAATATTTTAAAAACCTTTTCAATATTCTTTTTCAAATTTTTTTTTCCCACCCATATCAGGAATTTTTAAAGGGGAAAATTTTGGGGAAATTGGGTTTATTTTTTTTTGTTGTTTTTGTTCAATCCTTTAGGGACTTTTGGGAAAAATCTTTTAAAAAATTTTTGGAAAGGGGTTTTGTTTTCCCAGGGGATTCAGATTTTTTTTTGGGCTTAGTTTTTTTCCAATTTTGCTAATAATAATAGTAAAAGTAACTTTTTTGGGAAAACCTTTTATTTTCCCTGTTCCCATAAGTGTTGTTTTTATTCCAGGTTCTTTTTTTATCCAAAAAATCTGATTTGAGAGCCTGTCTTTTCCTAAAAATTTTCCAGGAGAGATGGGTATTTTGTTTTAGGATTTAAATCCTTTTTTCAGGGATTTCCATTTTTTAGCTCCTTAAAGTTCCCCCTTTTTATTAGTAGATTTACTAATTCCCCTAAAATTTTTTATTCAGTTTTTAATATTTTATCAAAAGGTTTCCCAGTGGGGGCATCCTGAATCTCAGACCCACTTTCCCCCCATTCACTTTCCATGGGAGACCCCATGTTCCAGTATCCGGGGGTTTTAAACTGTTACCCACATCTTCCCCCACACCCTCACACCATTTGGTTAATTAAAATCCCAAATTTTCCAAGACACTAGTGTAGTCAAAACCTGTAATGGCTGGCAGACTGCAGGGGCACACTTCTGATGCCCAGTTCTCCCAGGTTTCGTTTTGTGAAAGTTCATCCAGAAAACAAACTCTTTCCCCATTTCTGTGACCAGACAGATAAACTTACCCAACTAATTTATTTAACAAGACTCAGACATTTTCCCATGGGGTTTTGTTTCCCCGAGGTGGACCATCTGCCAATCACCATGAGTTTCCCCTCCCCAATATAAACCCAGGGGGTTTTCCCACAGTTTCATTGTGAAGGGCTCTGAGTTTGTTGACTGTATTTCTTAGCGGCCTTATGTTTTTGTATTTTCTGGATTTTCTAACTGTGCTTTGTTTTCAACAACTGTTTTTGGATTTTGTTTGGAAATTTTTTTTTGGATTGGCTTGTAAGGGCTAAGAGTGTCTTTTATTTGGAATAAGCTTTTGAGAATAAATTTTTAACAAATTAAAGACTTTTGATTATCTGAGTCACTGTCCAGATTGCAAATTTCTGAAAACACAGAACACCAAAGATTTGAGGGATGATCCCCACAGCCCCCTTTTTTCCCCACATTTACTTCCTAGATAGTAAACACAGCCAGTTGTCATTATATAAGTATGAGAAAAACAAAAAAAATTCATTAGAATAATGAAAAGTTCATAAAAAGGAAATACATCAGACATGGAAATAAAGACCACAACTCTAGCTTTACAATAAAAAAAAGAGATGAAAGAAGAAAATATGCAAAGAGTTCATGAATGAAAGGAAATCAATTCCAACCAACCCTAGACCCCTTTGTTTGATACTCCATCCACAGGTCACACGGTGTTTCTGACACCCCAAACTAGAATACAACTAATAAACAAAGTCCTTCAAAATCTTTTTTTTTTTCCCTTCCTTCTCCCTTCCTCCCTTTTTTTTTCTTTTTCTTCTTCTTCTTCTTCTTCTTCTTTTTCCCCTTCTTCTTCTTTTTCTTCTTCTTTTTTTTTCTTCTTCTTCTTCTTCTTCTTTTTCTTCTTCTTTTTTTCTAGCGTGTGTTGTCCACTCCCCCAAACCTCAGGCTGGCGGGAAACCCTTTTTAAAGGCGACTTTTATAAAAACTGTCGGTCAAATGGGTCCTCACAAGGTTAGGGGTTTCCCCAGCTCCTCCCAAAGACCCCAAGACCCTTCAGGGGGAACCCTTTTCATGACTGCTTTCTAAAAAGTCCCTTTTTTTTTTAATAGCATTTTTAGCAGAGTGATGATATTTCTCGCGGAGGAAATAAGCAGTCAGTCTGAAACGCCTTCCTTCTGCAAATAAAGTACCACCAAAACCCCCCAGCCAATTCAAACTGTCCTAAAACATCAAAAAAACAAAACATGTGCCTCAGTTTGTTATTCTTACCTGACTCAATTCTAAATATTTATCCTATTTATTAGATGTCTGTGGGAGGGGGGAAGAAAAAGAAGAACATCACTGCTCTGATGGGGGTTGCATTAATGGCCACAAGAAATAATTGAGAGGATCAGAGAAAAAAAAAAAAGGGGGGAAAAGGCTGAAGGGAGTTTGGAGCGACTGGAAAAGGAGATTGAGGAGCTGAAGAGGAAAAAGGCTGAGCTGAAGGAGTTTTTGGACCGGGGCCACCCCCACTTCCTGCGGGGTAGAGCGAATTTACAGGAGTCATCAGACTGGGGTGTGGGGGACCTGAGTTTTAGAGAGAAATTTAAAAGATCTGAGGAGTTTGTAAAATAGAAGAACAGGCCATTCAGCCCAGCATGGATTGTTTTTTTCATTTTTCCCAACATTTCAATTATTTGTACAAATATCTCAAAGTTGAGAACTTCATGGGCCAGACAGATGAATCTACAGCCTCTGGGAAATGTGTTTTGTTTAGGGGAAGATGACTTAAAAAAGGGAGGGTGCCAACTCTTTCCCAGGCCACCTTCTGATGTCTCCACCCCTAAATTGATGAGATTAAATCCTTCAGCATTTCCCCCAAGTTCAGACCCCACAGTCCAGCTGTCTCATCCCCATTTTTTCTCGGTTTTTTCTTTCCCACCCCCACACAAAGTCCTGATGACTGTTTTCCCAGACATTATGGAGACTTTCGATTTACCCCCCACATGTGGTCCTCATAACCAGATTGCCGTAGTTTTTTTTTTTGTATGGTTGATGATGGAAATAAGAAAAGGCCCTAGGTTTTCCTCAAAGCACACTGCGAATCCTTATAATCATATTAAAGAGCTTTCCCCCCACATGTGTTAGTCTTATATTTAATTTAATTTAATTAAGTTTGTCTCAGAACCAAAAAAAAAGTTGAATGCATTTTTTTGTGTCCCGTAAATCTTAACCTCCCCCCTGGTCCCTTTATCTTGGCCTCTTGGAGTCCGTGTAAAAATTTTATATTTAAAAGGTTTGAAACCGATGCCCACTACACCCACAAAATATTCCTTCTAAATAACCAACAAGTCAATGATAGGCGTTTTCCCATCTAAACCCCCTTTTTGGCCCCCCCCCACTGATCCTTTAAATTTGAAGAGCCCCCCTTTTGATTTCCTTTTTTTCTCCTTTTTTTCCCGTCCCCCTCTCCTGATGCAACCCTTTTTCTCTGGTCCTTCCTGCTGATGGAACTCTGATTTACTTACCGCTGATTTTCATCTGGGACCTGAGAAAAAGGGGCGTCAGGTCGACAAAAAGTCTGGGAAAATAGCCAAGGGGGCATCATGAAAGGACTCCATAAAAAGCGTCTGGGACATTGTGTTTTTTTATTAAAATCCATCTGGAGGACCAGGACAATAAGAGACATGAGGAAGCCTGTTTTAAAATTTATCTGTCCTTTTTTTTTTTATTATTTTTTTCTTTTAGTTTTCGGGCATTGTGGTGATAAAAAATCTTTAAATAATCAGTGGGTTTAATCAGATGTTTTGATAATTTTTAAATTGAAATGTTACCTTGATACTTTTTCCCTATTTCTCCTAAAAGTCCTTTTTTTACAACTTTGAGGTTCTTTTTATTTCATTTTCTTTTACCTTAAGATTAATGAACAGAAATATGTTTTTAAAAGGGTGGGCCAGAGCACAAATGAATTGTTTTTTTGAGAACAGAGGGTTAAGGATAAATTGGCTCAGCGCAGTGCTTTTTTTAAACAGAACATCTCAATCTGCTCCCTTTTTTGCTGTCTAACATTCTGCTGGAGGAGTCCCCGTTAAAGTTCAGTTTATCCATTTTCTGCTGTCCCCCTGGGCTCTCGTGTTTTTTATTCGCTTTGTTTATCAAAATCGTTCCCACCCGACATTTGGAGTTTATACACCAAACTTTTTTTTGATTTATTTTGGGGGTGGTTACAAATTGGGGGACGCGCCCGAACTCTGACTCTTTAGGACCACCTGTACATTTCAGTGAGTGCAGCCTCAGAGTTAAACACACTTTATAAATTATAATTGACATTTACACATAAAGACAGCGATTTTTTTAAACACAAACTAAGGTCAAGCAGCCAAGGGCACAGGGTTTAGACCGCCACCCATTGGGAAATTTCCCGTATGTGTGTTTAAAAGAGAGGGGCACAAAGAGTTGGGGTACCACCCCAAATACCCTTTAATGATGAAGATGAAATAAAAAAACAAAAAACGAAAATATGACGTCTGCTGCAACGGCAGCGTTAAAAATCACTTGTGAGTGGGTCGTTTCCCCCAGTCCGATCTGTTGAACACCCACTTCTGGTGACATTTTAAAAAAGGTGTCAGAAGAGGCGGAGCTTAATTAGCAGGCTGTGCAAGTGCGCACCGCCCAGTGGCCCAAGGGAAATCCTGAAGGGTTTATGTTAGCAGGAGCAGCACCCCCTGACTCAGGGTGGGATTTTTAACTAATGGACCGCTGAAGATGTGAAGAACTGACCCGCTTGTCAAATGTTTAAAAAAAAGAATATTTATGAATTTTATGTCAGCACAAAAATAAGCATGGAGTTAAGGGACCTTCTGTAGCCTCTGTGATCAAATTTTTGGGGAGGGAAAAATCAGAGCCAAGGATAAAGTTTGTAAATCTTTTAGTGTTCCAGGAGCCAAACGGGCCCCAAAATTGGGGGAAAGGAAAACGTTTGGAAACCCAGGACACTTTTTGAGATGGCCAGTCTGAGTTTTGGGGAAAGGAATGGCCCTTTGGGCCCGGAGGGGACCAAGAACCCAATGGTTTTTTCAACAGAACTTCAGACGTCCTCTGCTGAGATGAAACTGCTTGACAGTCTTTTAGAGTGCTCCACAAACAAGGGTTTATGGTAAAATTGGGAAAAAATACCCCCAAGAAAGACAAATGCAGCCTGAAAGCACGGGAAAGATTCAAAGATCTGATGGGCAAACATTGAACACTTTAGACAGAAGACCGCAGGATGCAAAGGGGAAATGCTCACCCCGCCTAATGCCATTCTACAGGAAAATGGTGGGGACAGCATCAGGCTTGGGGGCAGAGGACAGGGCAGAACTGGGGAGGGGGCAGTCAAAAATTTAGAGGACCTAAAAAAAACTTGGACCCCAGCTGGGGGATAAAACCTGAAGACACAGCCAAGCAAACCCGGAGGGTTTGGACAAATCTGAGTTCTTGACTGAACAGACTGAGACCCCACAGAACAGGGGAAACCTGAAGATGGCAGTTCACGAAACCCCCTTAAATCTAAAAGAGTTTGGGGGATCTGCCAGGAAGAATGGGATTAATGGAAAAACCCGGGGAAGGAAAGAATTTATTGAAGACCCAAAGGGGCTTCCAAAGACTTTTAAATTGGTCTGAAAACCAAGGAAGGAGAAGTTTTGTTTTGATTTGTAATGAATGTGCAGACCCTTTCCCGAAGACCTCGCCACTTTGTCATTTTGGGTTACTTTTGTAGACTGATGAGCAAAAGGCACTGTACAAAATTCCCCCTTTTTGGGGTGAACTCCCGGAAGACACGCCCCCGACCTGGGGACGCGTTTTTTCCTGAATTTAACGCCTCCATTCCCGTTGTTTGCGTTTTTGTTAAGTTTGCTGTTACCTTTTTTAATTTTGTGTGTTTCGACAAAGTGTCTTTTCCTTTTTGCAGCGTTCCCGTAATTAACATCTTAGTTAAAATTGCAACTTATGTTTCGGTTGCAAGTATGAAAAGGGTATTATGGTATGTTTGCTGTTTGCGAATGAACATATAGTTAAGTCGTAGTTTACCTTGGGGGGAGGTTATTTTACTTCTTTTAGGACGTTAAAAAGTGTTGATTTTACAGTATTAAACGTAAAGTTTTTTTTTTTTTTTTTGTAAAAGAATGCCTTTTATGTATGAATATTTCGGAAAAAAAAAAAAAATGCGCAAAAAAAAAAATACTATGAATTTAGTAAAAAAATGTGTCAGAAAGTTTTGTGTTTTTTTATTTATTTAATTTTGTCCCGACATTCTCCAAACCATCATGAAAGACTTGAAAAAAAATCACCCCGCTTTAAAGGGGGGCCCCCCCCCGTTACCGATTGGGAATCGATGCACAAAATTAATTAGAAAAAAATTTTCTACTGCGATGAAATGATTCTGGGAAAATATTACGTATTTTAGAGAGGCGAAGATTTATGGAAGAAATTGAAATTTGTGACAATGTTTGCCAGATCAGAGTTGTGTTTTTTGAAAAAAAGCTGGGAAACGCACCCGACTTTAAACTCAAAACAAGGTCAGATACTCAGATCAAATTATTATTGGCGCTGCTTTGGGCCATGTCAAAGTACCTAAACTAATAGAGCCGGTGCAGCTTGTATATCAAACTGGCTCATTGCCCGTGATCGTCTTCTCCCGATAACCATATAGATCTGCAATCGCTCTTTTTTAAACCCATAACAGAAGGTGTTCAACCAGCTGAATGTCAAAGGATGGACGTCCAGAGCAGGGGAAACCTACCTGAACTGGGTGGGAGGGTCCGTCCACCGTTCTTGAATTTTCAAAAAAAGTTTCATCTCTTTGGGGTCAAAAGGGCCGCCGACATTGTAATTTTTTCCGATAAATCTTCATTCTCTAAAATCGTAAATTTTTCGCAAAATTTTTTCGGAAAGATTTTTTAATTAAGGTTTTTCATTCAAATCAAACAGAGGGGGAACCCCCCTTTTAGAGTAAATGAATTTTATTTTAATCGTTTTATGATGGTTTGAGGGAATGCAAAATTAAAAAAAAAACCAAATACGTATTTCGACACAATTTTTTTATTGTTTAATGATATATTTATTTATGGAAATTTTATTTCATGACACATTTATTAATTTATGCTCAATTTCACTGTACTTTTTTTTATTTGCGCATTTATTTATTTAATTATGTCCGAATATTCCCCCATAGTCTTGGGGGTTTGTTTCCCTTTTTTTCTTTTTAAAGTCCACCTACGGTTTTATTAAACAAACAAAGATATGATGTTTAACTTCCTTTTCCCGAATACTGTGTAACTTTTACATTTAATTAAGTTCATATATGTATTTCATTTGATTTGTGCACTTATTGTATTTTTTATTTTTGTTTTTATACCCACAAATTACGATACAAATCTATTAAAGTCCTTAAAAGCTTGGGGAAAGGGGGTTATCTACCCCTGGTGAGCTGGGGTTTTTCTAAATGAAGAATTAGGCCAGCAAAAATCAGACAGTGATAAACGTCTCTCACGGCACATTAATCCATTTAAAAATTTAAAACAACAACACAGTAAAGTGTGAGAAAATGAGGGGTCTCAATACCCCTGACTTAATTTTTTTAATATGAATATTCAAACATTTGGCCCATTTGCCAGCCCTTTTGTATTTTATAAATGTTTTATTTGAACCTCTATTTTTAATCTTGTTTAAGAACTAAACAAGATCCCCAAAACCATCTTCACAGTTTTCCTTTTTTCTTTCTTTTTATTTTTTAGCTCATGAACCCCAGCGCCCCCAGCCTCCTGAACCCCAGAGCAGAGACGACTTTTTTAAATTTAGTTTGTGGCTGAATGGATTATCACATTAAAAATCGAAGGTTTAATAGAGCAGGACAGGGTTATGATGTGAAAGTCTGAATGTTGTGTGACTGAGGGGGCCCGGAGGGTGGGGGCCTGTGACGTGTGACGTGTGGGTTCTGGTCCACACTCCCATTTTTTGGAAATTAACCCAACACTTTTATAAGTTGTCAAGGAGCTATAATGGAGGCAAATTACTGAGCAAGGGGAAAGGGAGATTGGGGAAAAGTGCTTTTTTTAAAAAAAGTCAAAAAACAGTGTTCCATAAATAGGGAGTTCTTTTACAGTTCATTAAAAAAAACCCAAAAAAGAAAGTGGGGTTAAAAATCAATAAATAGAAAAAAAACACATCCTTAAAACGAGAGGTTAAAATCTTCTTTAGGAAGCAGTTTAAAACCAACAACAAATCCGGTGCCTTTGAGGCCCCACCTGCTTATCCCGTTGGGGCCCAAACAGCAGGCAAGCGCCCTGCAGCCCCTCCAAAAACACAACCCCCCAAAAGGAACCCCCCAATCCCTGGCTGGCTGGGCCCCATCCCCGTCCCGAGACGGTTCCCCAAAGCCGGGGGCCACATTAGGGACTCCACCACCAAGCCTCCCACTCGCTGCCTTCCACGGCCTTCTGCCGCCGCTTCCTCTAGCACTCCCGCACCTGCCCCCCGGAGCAACCCCAACTCAAACGTTAGGTGTTGGCCTAACACCCCCTTTTTACCGCTGCCCCCAGCCCACGCCACCCATGCCGCCCCCTGCTGTCTCTCTCCGCACCGCCTGCTTCCACACTCGCTCCCTATCACCTCCGCCCTCTTTTCCCTTTTCCTTTTTTTCCGTCGTTTTTTACCCCCCAAACTGACTCCCCCTTTTTTTAAAAAGACAGGGGGTGCATCAGCATTTTCCCGGAAACATGAATTGGGCAGTTCCCCCCGGGGACTAGGTGAGAAACGCCACCCTAGGTCGCCGCGCCCCTATCCCCCCGCCCCCCGCTCGCAAGCACATGATTATTTATTAAAATGGCCGGCCAGTGAGCTGTGGACCCTTTAAAACCACAGACTGGTGCAAAGGGAAGAGACTGGGAGTGAATCACCCGCCGCCCGTTTAACACAAAGGGGAAAACTATAAGACCACCCCCCCAGAGCTTCACCCGGAGCACAGCTACTAATATTTCAAAATGTTTGAGGGGCCCCAGGGCTGCAGCCCACCACATGATGGGGACCACCGAGTAAAGCTGACCCCGATTAACAGAAGGAGAGTTTTGAAGGAGAAATGCAGTGTGGTGTGGGGTGAAGACTTTTGGGGTTCAAACCCCGAGGTTTTGAGTTCAAACCCCCTACTGACACCACTGTGTGACCTCAAGTCACTTCACCGCCTGGGCTCTGATTGGACAAAGAAAAAAAAAGGAAACAATGGAATTGAAAAGATAGTCACCTTGATAAGAATGACAGTCAAAAAATAATAAAAGAGATGAAGGAAACAATAAAAAAAAGAAAAAGACAAATGACAGATAAAGGAATATATATGAAAAGATAGATGTAAATAACAAATAATGATTACAGCTTTTTTTCAAATAATTTATGGATTGTGAAGTGGACAGTTGATTGGTTTTAAATTAAAGATGGACGTGACAATAAAACAGTCATTTAAAAAAGCCAGTGGTCGTGGGCAGCCCATCGAACTCGACCTCAATGGTGACCATTTGTTTATCATAATTTTAGACTGGGTGACTTTAAAAGACTGACTTGCCTGCCTTTCCCTTTTTTGTCTGTTTTGGGCTTTTTTTTAATTTTTAATCCTCCAGATTCTGTCCCAAACAGATGGTGTTTACTATTAGTGTCTCATCAGCAGCCCTGTTGGTTTTGTTTAAATTTTCTTGTTGTGCTCCCCCCATTCCCGTTTAAAACTCCCGTTTTCACTGTTTTTTTTTCCTTTTCAGACTTTTGTCCCCCCACTGACATCAACACGGGGAGCCCTCCGCCCGTCTGAAGGCAAGAAAGGGGCGTGAGGGACAGAGACAAATATCCTGGTCATCCTGACAGATTTAAAACTTTTCCCAAATTCTGTGCAGAGAGGCCGACTGGGGCCCTGTTACTGGGAGGTGGAGCAGTGAGACTTCAGAGGATTGGAGTCATAAAAGGCTGGGAGGGAAAGGAGGGGCTGGGAGTGCAGCCTTGGGTCAACGACAAGTCCCGTGTTTGGTGGTTTGATTCCCAGTACCCGTGTACAATAAACAGGACTGTAATCAGGCCCCCCACAGCCCCAAATAGGTGTGTTTCTGGACTGGCCTGCTGGTTTTTCCCGTCATTTTTTAGGCTACACAATGACCCCCCCTGCACAGGTTCAACACCTCCCACACCCCCCTATCCGGGTTTTGGCTTTTTAAACTCCAGTGAAAACGCCACCCGACACCATGTGACCACTGACCAGTACCTCCACCGTCCCTTTATGTCCCCAAAACTCAGGTGTTTTTGTGTTTGCAGTTTGGGGTCAAAATTAATTTTACACTATTGGGGGGGGGGCACCTCTGTGAGTGGGGATGAGAATGCGGGGGAAAAACTGTCAGGGGCTCCATTTTTTGGGTCTGGAGCCAATCAGGTGTGTGTCATAGTGAGGGGGGGTGACACCCCGCCACAAAAACCAGTCTGACCCGCAGGGGGCACTGTTGATCCGACTGTCCTTTAGGCTAAACCCCCAAATGTTTTGTCCTCTGAGGTCACTGAATTACCTGTCAATCAGTCTTTTAGCGCCTTTCAGTAGTGCTGTTTAGCAGGAAATGCCTGTTTCAGTATCCAGGCTTTATTCAGTGACTATTTTGGGCCCCGGTGACAAAATGACTGAGTGCTTTCCCCTGAACAGACATTGTCTGCCCTCTATTATTTTCTCCGTTCTGTCACCTTAATGAATTACGGGAAAGTCTAAAAACGGGACTCACCGCCAGTCCCTGTCGGCCCTATGTGGAGTTTGGTTTACTGGTCAGGGGTAGTTGGGGCATTAAACTGCACCCCTCCTTTTTTTCCCAGACCCCTTTGCGGTCACCTGACTCAATTTGGGCCTGGAAACAAGGTGCAACCCCAAAATTTTATCGCCCCCCACCACAAACCCGGATTAATTTAAATTTTGGACCCCAAGGGGGAAAAGGGAATAAAAGGGGTGTGAAGAAGCCAAAAGGGGTGAAGAGGATAACAGGACACAGGGTTGACTGTGTTTTAAATTTTTTCTTTTGACCTGAGGGGGAAAAAAAAGGGGGGGAAAAAAGATGATTTGGGGGATAAAAACCCAGGTGAAAAGGGTAGATTACCTGGATATCAGAAGTTGTCAGTGGTTTCCGTTTTTTTTCCCCCCCCTCTTTTTTTCCCCCTTGCTGCCCAGCTTGGGGCCCCCAAATTTTTGTTTCTGGTAAAACCGTCCTGGTACTGACCTGATTTTTTAAACTCTCATCAATAGGGTTTTCCCCGGAAGTTTTGTGATGCCCGCTGCCCCTCCTTTGACCCCGGATTGTTTAGTCCCGCCCGTGACCCTTAAAAAATATGGTTTGTCTGGCACCGGCCTCGCCGTCACCCAGTCGCTCAAAAACCCCAGGCTGAAATAGTTGTCTGTGCCTGATTTTGGTTTGGTTTTTTGCCTCCCGCTACCCCCCGGGGCTTTTGGCTCGGATTAAAAAAAAAGAGTAGAGGGGGGGAGGGGGAATCAAAAATATTTAAATATGACAACCGAAAAGCCCGTTGTTTATTAAAAGTGTGGTATATTTTAATAACCCTTTTTATTTTATTAGTGACATTCCGGATTTAGGGCTGTTTTTTCATTTGATTTGGGGAATGCCCCCCTTTTTTTGATTAAACAAAAAAGAATTAGGGGTAAGTCAAATCTATTTGAATTTAATGACCTTAAGGGCATTTTTTTAAATTTTAATGTAAAAGAATTTTTTTATATTAATCTTTTATTAAAGATTTGTTCTTCGGTTGGCCCTGTTTGCTTTACAGTTTTTTAAAATTTGTTGCTTTTTTTAAAAAAAAATAAAAAAAAAGAAATAAAAAGGGCACGTTATTTGGGAAATTGGGGTTATTTGGTAACTTTTAATTTGACATTCCAGATCATTCTCATATTTTAAATGTTCCTGATGATATTTAAGACTTTTTTATGATTAATCCCTTAATAAAAGGGCAAGTGCTTTTTGTTGCTTTGCTTCCCTATTTGGTCTCTTTTTTCAACGATGGCGCTCAAAATATTAAACTTTTATGATTTTAGCGAATCCCTTTTCATGAGTTAAAAGCGAGCCCGATCACCCTCATCGGGGAGTTTAATAACCCGAATTTTTAAAATTGGGATTATGGGGACCTAAGCCCTTTAAACCCCTGCGGCCCAAACCCCCAAAAACCTGACCCCACATGTCCAGAATTCGAAATTGTCGTTTAGGGGGTTTTATTTTAAATTTTGTGGTCTTAATATAAATTCGATGGACATAACGTTGACTTTAAAGCTTTTTTAATTTGGGCCATCTTTTTCAAAAAGGGCCGCAGTCGATTAAGACCTATCATTTTTGGAATTGTGTTAAATGTGAAGGCTAAAATTCCCTTTATTGGCTAACTGAAAAAAACAAAGCAAGCTGAGGGTGGGGTTTATAGGCGAGTGTAACAAAAAATATATAGCAGATTTTTAAAGTATGGCGATTATTCGGCAGCCAAAACCCCGACGCCACTCTCAGCCGGGGCCTTCCAGCCCCCTTCCCACGCCACCCCAAAATCAACCCCGGAAACCCTTCCTGGTGCCCAAGAACCTAGCTGGCGCCCCAAATCCCAGGGGAAAAAGTGGATTTTTGGGGTCTGTGAATCAAGAGATCGGCCCACAGTCATTTAAGGGGAAAATTCTTTGGGGGGTCCCCACCACCCCCCCCCCCCCAGGGCCCCCCTAAAAACCGGGGGGGGGGAAATTGGGGCCTTGAAGGAAAGAAAGAAGGGGAAAGGCCCCAAAATCCGGGGGGGGGGGAGGGGATAAAGGGCCCCAAAAAAAAAATAAAAATTTTTTTTTTCCCCTTTTGGGGTTTTTAAAATAATGGTTTAAAAAAAAAAATGGGGGGGGCCCTCGATCAGATTAATTTTGGGAATTGTGTTATAGTAGTGAAGTCAAGTAAAATTACACCTTTATTGGCTAACTAAGAAAATTACAATATGCAAGCTGAGGCGAATCCGCCCTTCATCAGGCGAGAATGTAATCAAAAATATATATATATCGCAGATATTTTAACACGATATCGGCGATTATTCGGCAGCTGAAGTTCTTACAGATTTGCGCCACTCGTCCAGCTCAAGTGATCCTTCTTTCTCAGCCGACTTTCTCTTCCCACGCCATCCCATAATAGTCACAGACACTCCCTCTGAAGATGTCGCTCTCCTCGGTGTCTCCATCACTGATATTCTCCTTTATCGTTTCTCGGCGCTCCTTAAATCTCCCGAGTGTGCGCACATAACCGTGGACTGTCTGAGCCCGTCTTGTGTTAATGACGGACACTTTGAGATCCAGCACCGACTGAGCCTCGACTTTAAGCAGACGGTTATTCACGGACGCTCACTCCGCTAAGTCTCAGTGTGACACGCGCGCTCACGAGTGCCCGACTGGTATAGTCCGGTGCTGCGCTTTGAGTTCAGCGGAACGCGCACCTGCAGTGAGGTGGGGTTTAGGGTGAAGGCGGAGTCCGCTGCACAACCACTGCACTCCATGACCCGCCTGACCGAGCGCAGCGATGTCGGGGCCCCGTGGATGTGGCACCAGCCATCATTCGCACCCCCATGCCACATGAAGCACCTCGCCACCCAGCCACTCTCACCGCCGGCTGACACTGCCAGTCCTCCACTTCCACCGCCACAGGCAGGACCCTCAGTACCCCGCACCACTGCCTGGTGGCGGAAGAAAAAGCAGGAGGCTGACGAGCTGGCACGACAGCAAGGAATCCCCCCCAAACAAAGGAAAAAGATCGAGACTTATATTTGCAAGTGCTGTGGCCAATCTAACACAAAAGAGTTCGGCCACAGTCAATTTGGGGGGGAATTCTTTGCTCCACCACTCAGCGCAAAACCGTCCAGGAGTGGCTTGAGGAAAGAGAAGGAAAAGCAAAATCGTGCGGGAGGATGGCCACTAAATTTTTCTTTTGTTAATATGTAGATGGGGCCCATACATTGCTTTTTTTTTTCTTCTTTTTTTTATAACTGCCTGGCACTTTATATGTTGGCAGAAAGGGAGGCCTGCTTCATTTCATTTTTGAAGCTGTTTTTACTTTTTTTTTTTTTTTGCAACTTGCAAATGACTGGCACTTTATATGTTGGCAGGCCTCCTCTCAATTTTCATTTTAATTTTGGGCTTCATCTGCAGGTTATGGCACTAATTTTTAATGTATGTATATAGTTATTTCGTGTTCTTTTTTCATAAATGATTGTTTGATTTCTATTAGTTATTTCATGTTATATTTATTTTATATAGTTATTTCATGTTTTTTTCTTGTATTGTTTGATATTTCATTTTATAAACCTCGTTGATTGAATCTTATGTCTGCCTTGCCTCTGTCCCGCCGTTGCAAGTATTTCTGTTATTTCGGATCGCTGGAATGGATGTCTTTCATTTTGACTTCCGGTTTGCAGAGCGGCCTTCTTCAGTCACGAAGATTGGCCCTGACGGCAAAATGTAAGCCGATCTTCGTGACGGAAGAAGGCCGCTTGCTCTGCAGAGCTGGGTCAGTAAAGTGAAAGGGCAGGGACGCTAGCTGATTAGCCACGCGGTCGCGGAAGTAAACAGAGACCCACAGCATGTTAAAGCACCAACAAGGGTGAAGCCTATCTGATTTAGTATTCTGTAATAATCAGGATAGAATTGAAGGTGTAGAGGTGATTGAACCACTAGGGTCAAGTGACCATAATGTAATACAATTCTCAGTATTTTGTAAGAGTACAGATGCAAAGACTAAAATTGTTGTTGAACTTTAGTAGGGCTAATTTTGAGCAGATGGACAAAGTCTAAGGAGGATAGACTGGGATAAGCTTTTAAATGTGGAGACAGTCGAGAGCAGTGGAACAGGTTTAAAAATGTTTTACATGTAATGCAGGACAGATACATACCTAAATTTGGAAGTAATAGGAACTAAAAAATTCCGTGGATTAATAAAGTTTTAAAAAAAGAAGTTGCGAAAAAACTGCTGTAAAAAGGATATAAGACTAATGACTGAAAAGAGAACGACCCCAAGAGAAATGAGGGCAACCATTAAAAAGGGATATCAGAGAGGCAAAAAGACAGTTGGAGGAATAAGCAGATAAGGAAAAAAACCCCCCAAAAGAGATTTTTTTTCAGTATTTTAGTAGTAAAGAACATTTAAGGAGGAGGTCAAGTTCTCAGAATAGAAAAAGGGGAAATTTAAAAAAGATACAGACAATGAAATAGCAGATGCCCTAAACAATTTTTCTGAGGTGTTTACAAGTGAGGGGATAACCCCAGAGCAGTAAAGGGACTACTAAGGAGGTACTGAGGTTTTGGGAAAGGGGGGAAAAGGGTGCTCAGATTAAATAAGATGAAATCAAACAAATCACCAGGCCCAGATAATATTTACCCTTTGTTCTAAGGAGGTAGTGAGTACAATATAAACCCTTTGACCGATTTTTAGGAAGTCATGTGCACTGGAGTTTCCCAAAGGACGGGAAAATGGAAAAATATCATCCCATTATAAAAAAAGGGGTGACAGGGGATCCCAAACAAATATAGGCCCGTGAAAAAGCATACAGGAAAAAAAAGGGGGGAATTTAAGGGTAAGATTGGCAACAATGACAAGGAAGGAGTTATTTGAACAGTCAGCATGGGTTGAAGGGGAGGTCGTTTTACTAACATTTGGAATTCTATGGGGGGCAACAAAAAGGGTACGATCAAAGTGGAGTTATGATTTTTTTATCTGGACTTTAGAAAGCATTTTATAAGGTGCCCATGGGGGTTGGGCACGTTAAAAAAAAGTGGGGAAATTTAGGTGATGTTTTTTGATGGGGGAGAATTGGCTCAACAAGGGGAAAAAGGGGGATGGTGCGAGGAAACCCCATCAGAACTGGTAAAAGTGGTGTTCAAGGGGGGCAAAATGAAAGGGGTGTATTTTTAATATATATAAATGATTTAGATAGGGGAAAATAAAAAACTGGTTAAGTTTAGATGATACCCAAAATAGGTGGATTAAGGGAAAATTTGGGAACCGTTATATTACAGAAGGACTTGGGTAGATACAGGCTTGGGCAGATCTGTGGCAGATGAAATTTAATTTAGTAAATGTAAAGTATTAAAAGGAAGTAAAATATTAGGGTTTTAAACACAATGGGGGAAAAAGAGAACACCTTAAAAAGGATTTAGGGGTCATAGGGGTCCCAAACATCAACTTTCCCAAAAAGTTTGAAGCCCTTAAAAAGGCTAACAGAAGTTTGGAAAAGCACATCTGTGGGGTACAAGTCCAAGGAGGTTATGCTCAACCTTTTTAAGCACTGGTGAGGCCTCATCTGAGTACTGTGTAGTTTTGGTCTCCAGGCTACAAAAAAAGGGCATAAGCACTAGAAAAGGTCCAGAGAAGGCGACTAGGTGATTCCAGGGTTTTCAGGGGTTGAATTAGAGGAAAAATTAAAAGAGCTGGGGCCCTTTTGTTTAACAAAAGAAGATTAAGAGGTGACATGATTGAAGTGTTTAAAAATTTTGAAGGAATTGACAGTGGATCGAGACTTGTATTTTAAAAGGCCATCAAGAACACGGGACACAGTTGGGAAAATTGTTAAAATTTAAAGACAAAAATTAGGAAGTTTTTTTTTTACAAAAACGATAGACACTTGGGTAAGTTACCGGGGGGGTAGACAGTAAGCGTTTGGGGGCTTTCAAAAACCGGGGCTTGATTTTTCTTGGGGGAAGCAAGGGGGTAGGGTCAGTTTTTTGGGGTGAATGGCCTGTTTCCCCCAGTTTTTCTAATTGTTCTAACCCAAAGCGCGGGAGGACAGGGCAAGGCAGACAGAAGATGACATCCGGGGCAGGCGGGGCAGGGGGGGGGGTGCAGCGGGCGCCGGGGGCCGGGGTCGGGCGGCGGGGTGGGTTTAGCAAGGGCCCAGCTGGTGGCAGTGGCCCCCAACCCCAGATCCCCCCGTGAAGCCCCTGGTGCGGCAGCCCAGGGGCAGAAAGGGGGTACGGGGGAGGGGGAGAGCAGCATTTGGGTGGTACTTGTCCCGTGCGTTTTCCATTGTGCCCGTGACTGATTGAGGGGGGAAAAATGATTAGTCCCAAAAATACCCAAAGGGGGGATATTTCCCGATGGGTGTAATCCCGTAAGTTGGCATTCCCCTCCGCCCAGATGGTGGTTCCCGGGTGAATCCGGACAGTTTTAACAAAACCCCCCAAGGCGGTGATGTTTGGATCTGTGCGGTTGGCCCCCTTGGGCAACCATACACCCAAAAATTCGGGGAAGAGAGAGAGAGAGTCGTCAGTCAGTCGTCATGCCATCGATATCCCAAAAAAAGGATAGAGGCCACACCAAAGAGGTTGATCACCACCCGCAGTTCCACTCCTGGTGACACTGGTTTGCGGTGCGCGCGGAACCCCCACCAGTCTTTCCGGGGGTGGGGAAAAAACTGGGGCCTTTGCCCCGGGAATTGTTCCCAGAGGGTGCGGGGGCCACTTGTGCCGGCCCCCGAGGGTGGTGACACAGCTTTACGAGACTCGGCCAGGTGACCCGCGGAACCCCAGTGCGTTCCCAAAGGGTATGCTGTTGGGGGGAAGGAAAAGTGAGAAAGGGGGGCACCATCAGATATTCCCCAGGTATAGACAACCGTCAGGAGACACTTTCCCGCGGGGGCCTGCTTTGAGTGGCCTGCCCCCAGGGGAGGGTCTCCTGGTCAGCTGGCCCAGACTGTGAGGCGCCGATGGTAGGGTGCGACTGGGACTCTGACAACGACAACGGTTGTTGGCCAAGTCCTCCTCAAGGCCGAAGACGGTGTTGTCCAGAGGTTCCTCTCCCGGGCCCTCGACCTCTTGAAGTTTTGTCGACACTGTCGGCGCCGTCTGTCAGTCCCATCTGGGCGCCGGATCCCTGCCCATCACTTCCTCCAGCACTCGACCGGTCTGCGAAAACAGGTACTGGATACCAATGAGCTCACCTGTGAAAAGGAGGCAACTTTTTAAAAAATGAAAAGGTAGGACGGGGGGAGAAACAGATAGACAGACAGAGGCTCGCCCGCCTCACCAGTGTACTTGAGGCCGGGTGAAATCTTCAACCAGCTTCCTATGATAAATGATGTCGCAGCTCATTGGCGGAGTGCTGGAGTTGGCCACTGAAGCAGATCACATCACAGTCTGCTCCCTCCACTGCTTGTGCCGCACGGTCCTCGTTCACCGCGGCCAGGCCTTCCAGCAGGTAGGCCTGAAAGTGGGCAGACTGGCTGAAGTGCCTGAAAGACACGGTGAGGGTGAGAGAGAGATAAAATGCAATGCCACCCACCCCTCGCACAACAGGTCAAAAGTACAGGTTTCTGGGCACCTTACCAGGTATGAAGCGGTCCAGATGCAGGTGGAACGACCCCAACGAGTTGACCCTCGCACACACCTGAACACCGCAGCGTGACCCCCCTTTGACCAGCTGCCCGGTCTGCATGTACAGGTGCACGCCAGGTGGGTCCTGGATGAGTGGAGGTGGCGCCTGAGTTTCCAGATCTCCTGGATCTTCTCGCGTCCAAAACCGACACCCATGTTGTCAGTGGCGCCCCAAGGCCTCAGCATCTCGTCAATGAGCCGGCAGTCTCCTGCACGCCACGCTGCGCGGCGGCAGTGGCGGGCCAGCTCCTTTAATGGGATCTTTCCGTAGCCGGAGCCTCGGGGATCGTTCCCCGCCTCACCAGCCCTGGCCACTCGCAGCGGACGTCTCCTGGTCCCACTCAAAGAGGCAGAACGAGACATGCCATGAAGAGGCTGTATAGGGGGTGGTCTCCGCGACGGCACCGCACAGCGTCGATCAGGTGCCACACGCCGAGCGCACCACCAGCTGTTCCCACTGGTGGAATAAGAGGGACCCCTTTGGGAGGGTCCCTGTGGGAACAGCAGTCTCGGTCCACTGAGGACCAGAGTCGGGGACACACGGGCATCACGGTATGCCGCATCAGCCGGGTGGCCATGGGGTGCAGGCCAGTGCCCCGGCTGCAGGAGGACGCTGAAAGGACCTGGCCGTGCTCGCTCCCCACGTTGGTCACCCAGGCTGCCGTTCCTGCCGCGGCACCGGGCGAGTTTCTTGGTCACCTGAACAATGAAAGGAAGAGCGACAGTAAGCAGGAAGGAAGGAAGGAAGGAAGGAAGGAGCGACGGCGATATCACTCCCCTTTCTTGGTTGAGTCCATCTTCAGGATTGAGCCAAAGATGGAGGTGATCCGGGCCTGATCTCATCTATCCTCGGCCACCTCCCTGGCATAGACGGACAGCAACCACTTTGTACCGGGCACCGGGTCACCCCAGTAGAAGAAGCGAGGCCGCAGGTGGCTCGACACCCGGTGTGATAAATTTGGTGACCAGCGTACATGAACTTTTTGGACCGCTTCAACCAGGAGCTGGTGTGCTGCTCGAGCTCGAGGTGGCCCCATTGCCCAGCGTGCGCCTCCTGCATCTGCCCAATCAGCTTTATGTCGCAGGATAACCTGTGTTAGACAGAACAGAGACGTTAGGACTGCCCGTGTACCTGTGGAGAGTTGACCCAGCCATCAGAGACTCCTTGTCTGACCTGTAAGTTAGGATAGCTGGAAAGTCATCCCGGTGGGTATGGTGCAGCTGATCCAGGATATCCTGCGACCAGCCCGCCACCTTCTTCCTGCAGCGCCTGGCACTCTAGGTACTCCGTGGCGCATGAAGTACCATCCGTCTGTGTCCAGGCCCCTCCGGACGGTCCTTAGAGTCCGGCTCCCGACAACCTGTGGCTGCACGTGCAGGACAGCTAGGCCCCACATGCGGTACGCATCCAAGGAAGAACGGGCGCTGAAAAAAGGTGTCGGGCGATGTCGGGGGCTGGAGGTGCACGTTGCGGGGGACGGGAGGAAACCACCAAAGGCGAAGGTTGGAGGTCAGCACAGGCTTTCCGTCCTTGCCAGTGGTGAAAAGGGCCCAGCTTACCCACTTGTGCTGTTCCTTGTAAGGGACTCCTCCAGCCCTCGGGGAAAAGTAGCTGTGTGAGAGAAAGAGAGAGAGAGAAAGACAGACAGACAGACAGAGAGCATGACCAACACAAAACAAACAAAACAATCAGACAGGGCCTCTTCCTTTCCGGCAATGCAATTCATACAAACGCATCCTTTTTAAATCACCCTCTCCTGGCTACAGATAACGCTTGGGCTGCTTTCCGGATCAGCCGCGGTTGGGAGTGCTAGGATGGCACTGGCCCTCACTGGTTGCAGACTGGGAGGTAGATGCTGGGAAGGTTGTTTACAAATTCAAACAAATAACAGGTTAAACAGAAAAAGTGAAGGAGCCACCACCAGTTTCCATGGGTGGCTGTCCTTACAGCCTCCAGCTCCATGTTGGCCGACAGCAGCACGTCATCTGGAATCTCGACGCGGGGGCTGCTGCAGAGAGGGAGGCGCTAGGGGCAACGGTGGTGGTTTTGGGAAGGGAGGAGGTTGCTGCTGCCTTCGCTTGTCTCTCCGACTCATACAGCCGGCGATGCATCTTGGTGCGACTTTGGTGGTCTGACGCCTGAGCCATTTGATGTAACTACATTGGGGTACAACAGCAGAAACGGTAACACTTGAACAAATGGAAGCAGGGTCCCACTACCTTGCTGGGCCCTTCCCCTCAGACCCCACCCAAAATTCTTTTTCTCACCTCTTGGCCTCTGGATCTGCTGTATTGTAAGGGCCTCAAATGTCAGGTGTCCGTGTTGGCCGACGCAGGCCTCTTGCCCTCGTCCGGGCCCCAGCCCCCGTCTCCTCTCGCGACGGCGGATGGCCGCCTTCACTTTGGAAAGAGCCAGGCGAGGACTCCAGGGGGTTGCTTATTGCCCGCCAGTGGGCTATCTGACACCTGGCCATCTTCACGCTCCTCAGGTGGGTTGCCAACAACATGACGGATAGCGAGGTCATGGGTCAGCAACCATTTAAAAGTCTGGCCCCGGTACTGTCCAAACTGGAGCTTTGCTGGCGCTGCGCACCAGCTTTGAGTCCCCGGGTCACCACCTGCGCCCGCGCGCCTCCCGGCCTGCTCCCTGACCGTTCGGCCGACTTCACCTTGAACGGCACAGAGCCGCCAGGCGGTTTGCCTTGGAGACCTGGACCGCCTGGCGGAGGCCTTGAGGGTCAGTTCACCAGAGGTCTCACAGGAACTGTGGCACAGGGTTCAAGCTGGAAAATCAGATAAACCAAGAGAAAGTTACAATTCCATTCCAAAGTTTTACAACACCCGTTTTTCTTCCAATTTAACCTGCTGGAATGCAACGAGCGACCTGAAACGGATCCGCAGGAAACTGGCAGGCATTTGACATTTAAAGTTTAGGTTACCAAAAACTGAAATTAAAGGAAATTTCAGAATATTACAAATTGGCCTTCAGGGAACAAACTAATAGGTTAAAACCTCCATATAGTCTGCACAAGCGACGTTACCTCCAACAGAGACAAAATAAAGAGCAACTGAGCATGTAAAATGAACAAGGAACAGCAGGATGATAAACTGACACCTTTGAACAAATTCTATAGGCACCAAGCCCAATATCCCAAAAACTTTTTTTTTCTCCAATTAACCTTTGTCTTATTTAACCTCTGAATACTTACATGTCAACACCGCAGGTGATGTTGGGTCTGTTAAAACAACGCAATCAACCAGACGTCAGTTAAAGAAAGAAACCTTACTGCTACAAACAAAAACTCACGTAGGAACACCAGTGGCAGCCATGGTAAGAGATACCAGAAACAGTTAATTCTGAATTCTGAAAGAGTAAAGGGACACACAAAAAATAAATAGAATGGTTAGTAATACTAATACACACTTTTTTTAAGGCCTTTAATAATATTACAACTACCTTGATTACACTGCATTTTCCTTTTGTTGGCATTATTATTATTATTATTATTTTATTATATATTTACTAACAAACATCATTATGACGAATTCTGCCCAGACTATTTACAGATATTTATATTACTGAAACCAGTTTACTAAAATACCAAAAAAGAATACTTTTATTAATATGTACAAAACAAATAAATTCTCATTACATTCAACCACATCTGTTTTATTTCAATTCCTATAATCCTTGTGCACTAAGAGTAACATCAATAGCACCGCTTCAATAGTATCACGGGCCCCACTTTAAGATGAGACTTGAAACTTGAAACATGACAAAACCGCTTTTACACGGGAGGCGGTCTTTCCCAACAAAACTTGAAACGCTCTCTCTTTTCAGCCAATAAAAGTTTACAAAATTCTTGGCACAAGAGCGCCGACCAATCGCTGCACGCTGCTCCACGCTCTGCTTGTCAATCATCCCACAACTCGGCACAATCTCGCACAGAATAGCCGAGAAGATCGGAATTCTTTAGGAGTTGGTTCTTCGTTCACAAAGAATCGACCTTAGCTGCTAATCATTAAATCAGGACACGCTGGTCATTTACACGAATACCGCTGAGCAGACAGTCCACATATTGGACGTGATTTTTATACCATAAACAGTTGTAATAAACTTGTTTGTTATAATGAATAACTCTTCGATTTCCATTTTTCTTCACGACTCCAGTAGATATCTCGCCCACAGGTTGAGCCACACTGCTGTAAGGCTAAAATAAAGGCAACTGTGCCGTAAGCTGCAGAGCGCAGCTTCACTGATGAGGGCCAAACTCGGACAACCTGCATACACGGAGCTTCAGTCTTGAAAGAAGGAAAAAGACAAGCCTTTAACAACTGATTAAATAAGTTAACTAATATGTTCTGCTGTAACTTTATTTATTATCGTTAGGACATACAAAGAAGCACTGGCATATAAATCTTAATGCTAACCTATCATACTGTATATCTGCGTGTCTCATATAAAAGCTCACTGCCTGTCAGGGCTAAGCTGCTGCTAACTTCACGGACATCGATGAGCAGTGAAAGGTCCGTAACCTTCAATAATCAGCTCTTAACCCCAATATACAGTAGCGCAGACTAGTTAGATATCAGAATGCATTTTATTTTAACGTTATTGCCCAAAGTATTACTGAGCCCTAATAAATCTAAATGCCATTAGTGCTTATATGTTTGATGTGCCAGCCTAAGAGCCTGCCCAGTACTCACACTGGCAAAGGCCCTGCCTGCAGTTTGTTGTCTTCTGTCAGTGAGCGCTCAGCACCGCGTCACAAAACAAGATCTGCCTGTGAAAAGGCTGGCAGGCCAGGGCCTCTCTGCTGACATAAATGGTGTCCTTTTAAAGTTACCTCAGGCCTACACTTTACATAGCTAATAGCACTAAAACTAATAATAAAGAATATTTATCACTAATCAAAATTCTCAACAATATTCACCTTAGTAAAAGGAAAAGTGTCTCTGTGTATCTGCATGTTAACCGGTTCATATAATTCTCTTATTCCAATAGACGGCACAACACAAACATTTGTCGTAATAAAATTAATGGCATTTGTCACTTCAGCAAATGGTACATCACAAATACTAACACTGCCTTTACAAATCCAACACCAAATGGTGTGTAAAGAGACATCATGTTACATTCTGTCATTCTAACAGATGGCACATCTCAAACATTAATATGGCTTTTACAAATCCCATACTAAATTGATATAAACAGAAACATACAATTTTATTTGTCATTCCAACATTCTATACATTAGATTACTACAAATGTTTGTAATGTGCCATCTGTAGGAATGGAAAATAAAATACATTTTATTAATACACTAGCAAAATACCCACATAGATCGGAGAAGTAGTGTTATAATATATATATATATATATATATATATATATATATATATATATAAATCACAACAGGTAAGTAGTACTAACAGCAGCTAAAATGTATATGGATCATCTCGTAGTAGATCCATTTTGAAAGGCGCTCACGATGGCTGTGGTATAGAAATTACATTTTTATGTGAACGTCCAAATTTCTGCCTCTGTAATGTGCCTTACCGGTATTACCAGCAATTAAAGAAAATTATTTTTGTGTCCTCTGCAGTGTTAAGAGAAAAAGGCTTTGGTTTGGGATAAAGGAAAAAGGTGTAAAGAAAGGAAACTTGCCTTTTTCTTTAATATAGTGTAGAGAGGTCTTCGCTGACGATATGAGCGTCGTGGTGGGTCTCCTCTAGGCTGGAGAGACAGCCCTGCCATTAACTGTCCGGGATGGTACTGTCGGTCCTCCACTCCTGTGTGTGCTTCATAATCCGAAATGCGACCTCTAATCAGATACGTAAAAGAAAGTGCGGCGATTATAGTGTTGCCGTGGTCTAGAAATGGCATCTCGTGTTTACAGTTGTCTGGGCTATAGCTCATGGGAAGGGGAAAAATTAAAAGTGTTTACTTTGACTTAAGGCAGAAGCGCTGTCAGCTGCCTCAAAGGCTGGCACAGCACAGACGCCGCTGGCTGCCCGACTTTTGTAGTGTTTTGCAGTGCAGGAAACGCCACTTTTGCAGACACGCTCACGTGAGCAAACTCTCTGCGCCTTTAGAGGTCTTGCTTTCTCTGCGATCACTGCGTCATAGTCAGTTCACGTGAGCCCGGAGTACATGCATGTAGCTCTGAGCTGTGCCCAGCGATCTTGCATTTCCACGGCTTATTTAATGTTAGCTAAGACCCGCACTTTTCTCGCTACAGCAATTTTAACTCCTACAAGTGATCCAAAGTCTCGCTTATACCTCGTGTCTTCTCATTAAACTGTATCTGCGAATAAAGTATTCAGCGTTTTCTTCAGCACTTTGGGAGCTCTTCCATCTTTCTACGCATCAGGTCATAGTCAGTTCACGTGATTACGTGGAGGCGTGATGATGTCACACGCAGCTCCGCCACCCATGGCCATCGGGCTAACGTCCATTACAGTATATGGAGAAAAATAGGTTCCAGTTATGACCATTATGCGTAGAATTTCGAATGAAACCTACCCAACTTTTGTAAGTAAGCTGTAAGGAATGAGCCTGCCAAATTTCAGCCTTTTACCTACACGGGAAGTTGGAGAATTAGTGATGAGTGAGTGAGTGAGTGAGGAAGTGAGTGAGTGAGTGAGTGAGTGAGTGAGTGAGTGAGTGAGTGAGTGAGTGAGGGCTTTGCCTTTTATTAGTATAGATGACTTAATTCCAATAAGTGGTGCACTGCCAATGATAATGCTGAGGTCCACGCTGGTCTCTTATATTTCATCCCAGATTATTAAATGCCACATTTTTGACATTTCTATACTTTGTCTTTATTTATTGAGTGACTGGAGTAAATATTAGGGCAACAGATGTTGGAAATGACTACTTATTTGCCCAGGGTGTTATCAACGTTGAGAGGTTGCGCTTGAATAATAATAATAATAATTTTTTACATTTTTATTGTACTTTTTCACTACTCAAAGCTCTTCTACACAGTGGGGGAGCCATTTAACCACCACTAATGTGAAATCCCCCTGATGATGTGACGGCAGTCTTTTTTGAAACCAGTAGGTTCACCACACATGAGCTATTAGATGGTGAAGTGATGAGAGAAACAGTTAGCTAGTGAGAGGGGAAGATTAGGGGCACAATGACAAGGCCTTGGAGGTAAATTTAGAAGGACATCTTTATGAAGGACACACGGGGATCTTTAATAACCTTATAGAGTCAGGACTTAGTTTTACGCTTCATCTGAAGGACAGCACCATTTATACAGCACAGTGTCCTCATCACTGCAGGGGTATTTGAATCCACATTCAGACCACCGGTAAACCCCTATTGACCTCACCAACACCTCCTTTCCAGCAGACACCCAAGCTTTTCCTAGATGGTCTCCAATCCAAGTACTGGCCAGGCCGGGAATATGCTTAGGTTGATAGATGACCTGACTTAAGTGCATGTGGTGTGTCTGTTGGCTAAGAAGAGCAAGGGCTAGAAGTAAGACCCCTTAGTTAGTAACTGTCATTAAACTAAATGTTATATGACCCTTCATGTGTCTCAAAACATCTGCACATTTGTGAGTGCTGGTGACAGGAGCCCCAGTGTGGGGCACTGAGAAGTGACAGGCGGGAGGGTCACTCTTATATACTTAAATGGAATGAGTCTGAGGTGGGCTATTACAGAGGGACCCCATCAGGCATCACTTATACCCAATTGTTTGACTAGGATCTGTGTGTGTTTAATCATAGGGTGCAGGAGTAGAGAGCCTGTTCAACAGACTTGATTACGCCTCACAAATCCTGAGAAAAAAACGACTTGAATAACCAAGAAAATGTAAAAACTGTGAAGGAGCCGAGAGCAGCGAGCACCTGCTGTGTGTTCGGTCTGTCTGTCTGTCTGTCTGTCTGACTGCCTGCCTGCCTGCTGTCTGTCTGTCTGTCTGTCTGTTATCAGTTTTAAGATGTTTTCATATTTCTACTATCCTTGTGTTTATTAATTTATCATATTATTTTGTTTCTTAAACTGAGGGGATTCATTTGGGGTCTTTAATGAATAATCTGATAAATTCCAGGCATGGATAAAGAAAACACAAAAATTCATTATTGATAAGCGGGAGGGGAGAACTTATTATGAGATGGATCATTTGTTTAATAAAGAGGACTAATAGGGAGTCTGATGGACTGTGTGTATTAATGAATGAATAAGAAATACTGACGTGAATGACATTTTTAGCAGACCCCTGTGACAGGTCATCTCTTCTGTCACTTGGTGGTCTTCACTTCTGAGCTCCTGTCTCACATTAACTGTTCACCCTCAGTGTCTCCTCAGATGTTCTCCCCTGTGAGCCTCAGTTTCCCTAAATCTCCTCCTCCTCTTCCTCACTGAAAAGAGAAAAACTTTCACTTTGGTTTCTTCACAAGTCACTCCTTGTCTGTCTGACTGATTCTTTTGCCTGCCTCCTCAGATATGATGGCTGAAGCCCAGCTGTTTGTATCACAGGACGAGTTCACCTGCTCGTTTTCTAGACACCCTGACTGACCCCGCCACCATCCCCTGTGGTCATAATTTCTGCCGGGAAGTGCCTCACGGACGCTGGGAAAAGAGTCAAGAGAGCAGCTGTCCTCAGTGCAGACACCCCTTTCACCACAAGACCTGAGCTGAACAGAAACACTCTGCTGAATGAAGTCATCAAGAAATTAAAGAAGACGGCACTCAGATCTCATCCTCCCTCAGAATTATGCTGGCCCTGGAGACGTGGAGGTGATTTCTGTACTGGTGAAGTTCAGAGTGGTGAAGTCCTGTCTCACGCCCGGCCCCCCACTGTCAGACTCACCTGCAGCTTCACAATGAACTAAGTGCCTGGAAGGATCACAAGCTGGTTGATCCTAATAGAAATCTGAAGGAGAAACTCGAGAAACATCGAAAGTCTGAGATATTCTAAAACCGATGATTCCTGTATCTGCACGATGTTGTGGTGACAAGACATAAAATCATGAAATGGTTGAGGGGAGACAGAAAGAGAAGAAAACAGGTGAGTGACGCTTTAGTGTTTAATGGAAACTGTTTGAATAACTTTGAGTTAAGGAATTTGTACATTTAATGTGACAGAGAAATCTATTCATCTGCAGTAAAACTGATTATCTGTCACTTGATTAACTGTCGGGACTAAATAACAAAAACCAAACCCTTGTGCACGCCAGCTCTCCTGATTACTACATTGCACATCTGCACTTTGGGAACAACAGAAATCTAGTGTCCAATTGACCTTCAGTTTTTAATAGCGGCTTGTAGCTTTTCTATTTTGTTATAATTAAACTAAACTACTATGCATTGTTATGGCCTATCAACATATGTGTGTGCTGTTTGAACTTATTAAACGTTTATGAAACAGCAACAGTCTTCAAGTTTCTTCAATGAGTAGAAGGCCAACAGTAAACAAAAGGCGATGCTGAAATAATGGAAAATGTGCTGAAAATGAAACCAGTAAGGGTAATGTTATTCGATATTGTTATGGTCTACTGATGTAATTTCTTTATATTCTGTTATTTTTTTGGTAATATATTGTGTGCAGGCAGCTTGTGATGCCAGTAGGGGGCGAAAGGGGAAAGCTGTAAAGTGAGGGGACTGCTGGGGCTTCTGCCTGTGGGGGCGACGGGAAAGGGGGAGAGAAGGGAAGGTGGGAGCAGGGAGTCAGGAGACAATAAGCAGGAGGTTTGTGTGTCAAAAACAAACAGGTGGCAGATAATGATGTGGGAAAGCTTTTGACTGTTTGGAGGTGATTTGAAACAGTGCAACAGGACCGTTTTGTGAGGAACTCCATGAAATGAAACTCCAGGGCCCCGCATGCCAGCGAATTCACTTAACATGCGTAGGCAAAAGTCAAATTACTTACGCAAAAATCTAGATGCAGATCACATTAACCCACGCTTTTCTGCTAAATAAACCAGGTCAGTGAAAAGTAGCCTAGTGCACGCGCCCTTGCAACAACTCCCAGTTACCTTTATAAATCAATATAAATTGCCCTTAAGATCAGCTTTGTAAAAGACAATGGAAAAGCAGGGGAAAATATAAGAATTTTGTGAATAAAAGGAGGCAAGGAAAACTTACTATTTGTTGGTTTAAAATTGGAATATAAAAGGAAGTTGATCAGTGACAGAGTGTCGAGAACTAAGCTCAAGTCCCAAAGTAGACATGAAATAAAAAGAATTTGTTTCCCAAGTATGAAAGTTGAGTAGCCCACCCTGAGTTGTAAAGCTTATTAGAAGAGAAAAAAGGAACAGTGGGAAAACGAAAATGTCAACTTAATTTGAATTCCACTTAATCACATAGTTTTTTTGTCAAAGAAGAATTTAAACTTCATCTTATAATTGTTTAATTTACTGTTTTCAAACCCGAATAAAGAAACAGAATGCTTTGTTTTGTATTTGATCTCTTTGTTTGTGTGTGGAATCATCGGCTTTAACGGCTTCTTCTCCGACAGGACACAGAATCCATTACATTCTGATATTACAGCTCGAATACAAATACTGGATGTATCGTGATATTTTCTGATGATGGATTTAAAGCACGTATTAACATGGAACAGGGGTACGCTTTTCAAACATACTAACCCCAACCTGTCCTTACTTTTTCCTCCAAATACCCACTGCTCACAATCAGCTCTGTAATGGACGTTAAGTATCTGTAAGTTAGAAACGAAGATTTCAAACTTTAAGGAACATTGAAAATCTTCATAGACAGGTTAAAATTTCTATCCTCTCCTTCAGCATGGCAATCAATCAGGATCAATTGAACAGCTAGCGCTGCATCAACGTGTCCTCACAGTTTAATTTTAACAATATAGATTATTTAAATGAAGTTAAGTTTTATCGTATAATATAATCAACAATTTTGCTGTTTCATCTTAAAAATGATATTGTCATCATGTAACACGCACTTATAAAGTGGCGCATGTGTAATATTATAACTGTATCTCAAGTTTACAGTGGGTGATTGTACTTATAAGTACAGACAGTCTAAAGAAATTTTGATGGACATTGACTGCATTTAGAGTTTTTGGGGATGAAACTGTTTGGAACCAGGTAGGTCCAAACAGGAAAGGTTCAGCGCTTTGCAGTGTCTGAGGCAGCATGTGCTTGATGCTGTCCCATAATTAATCTTCCGATCAGCTTGCTGTGATTCACAATCTATACAGTGATATAAAAAATCAGAGTGGTTCACTGGAGAGTGATATGGAAAAAGATGATCAGTTGCAACCTCAAGGAGCAGCTGAAAGAAAAGAATGGTGAGAGTAAAAACGTTAAAGCGTTATGGTTTTTGGGAATACTATGGCTATTCCGGGACCATTATGTTGTTACAGGGTTATTACAACGGGGCATTAAATTTAATAAACAATATGAGATTCAGTGTATTTAAAGTCGAATCAGAAGGGTGCATCTAAAAAAGAAGAAACCACACAGGAACAGTAGCATTGCTTTTGACGCTGGGTACCCGTCCCAAAACCGAGCGGAGAAGTCGATGACAGGGTATGAGGTACCATGGAAAATGTCCGGGTTTCAGGGATTTTAGGTTTTATACATGCATTTGATCGTGGAAACGCTTACGCAACATCTTCTGTGTGAAGCATCTATACTGAGGCCCAAGACTTGATTGTATTTGCTATTACGCTTGGTCATTACAATATTATATAAAATTAATTAATTTTGTTAATATAGTTTTTACAATTGCTCGCTTATACTAATCTATGTATGTCATTTTAAGTAGCTGCTCTGTTATCCGCTCTTTTCTTATCCGTCACAGCCTCGGTCTGACCCTGACTGATAATCGAGGTTTTACTGGACCTTATAAACCTGATGTTTCAAGTTCGAGCATTGCCTGCGGGGTCCATCCGGTGAGATGCTGCAAGTCATGAAACAGATCGGATGATCCCCAAGATGGCCCAAAACACCTGAGTCCCACAGCCTGCTGAGTTTTTCGCTCTGATCAGTTTCTCTTGAGTTTCTAGGAAGGGGGAGGCCAACATAGCCTGCTGTCTAGAATGTCCACTGGCAGGGGTGCGGGTCACGTTAACGCGTTAAATGTCTTACATTCGACCCTCCTAGGTGTTACAAGATGATGTTACATTGTGATGTGTTTAGTAAGGAGCACAAATGTCACCCTAAACGTAATCAATAGAAGGTCTGCCCGTCAATAGACCCCTCTGACTTACACTTGCTTGAGTTCTTAGCTGCTCGTCGCCTTTGTGGTGTTTGTCCAATATTAAAGAATCAGAGTTTGATTTGGCTGATCTCAGGACTTTTTGAGACACATTATTGTCAATGTCAATTTATTGTATTAGAGTTAAATCTACGATTCTTAACAATGTTAGCTCAGAAATGTCAATATACTCTTTCCGTGTGATTTTTTTGTTTTAATGATATAACTCATCAGGTCTTCATTAGTGATTAGACATCATGGTATTTGGGGAGCAGTGACATTTTGAATGTCAAACCCTGAGTGATAATTCCACCAAATGTATGATTTATGACAAGACTCTGAGCTTTCATTTTGGTAAACCCTAACAAGTCTAGCAGGAGTGTAAAGAACTTTCTAGAAGTGTAAGCAGCCATCTAAGCCAAAATTTCAACCCCACCCACTACTACACAACCTAAATGTACAGTAGTTCAGATAAAGACACTAACTCAGTCCACCATTTGGTGTTTCTTCAAATAAAGGACTATGTACATCGGCTCCCAGGTCTCAGTAGTGCACAAATGTGGAGTCTTCACTGAATATTAAAAGACTCGGCTCACAGGTGAACACACGCTTAGAAACCAACATCTAAACAACAATGAAGTCTAGGAGGGCCTGATATTTAATCAGTTTATATGAATCAGGTCAAATTCAATCTATTTTTGATCCTTTATGTTTTCTTTGTTTGGCTATCACTTTATTTGGATTGGGATTTACATAAATCAGTTCTTCAGATGTCCCTGAAAGCAGACATAATTGTAGGACAGACTGGCACTGTTTGGGATCAGAAATTTTTTTCTTAAGCTCCACCCCTGCCCCTCTTTATTGACTCGTACTTTCAGCTTAGATGTCAGTTCACTTCACAGGACTCTCCTCGACAGTTTTGGGTGTCATCTGATCAGTCTGATCAAACACAGCAAATGACACCCAGTTGTCTCAGTATGTCACTTTTATCACTTTGTGACTGGAAGAAGGAGCCAAACCAACTTGATGGACAACACTTAGCAGGAATTAGCAGTAAAAGGTTTGGGATTCTTTCATCCAAGACACCACAGAAACAATCACTCGTCCTTTATAACCCTTTGTCAGCACTAGAACTCTGATCTCTGCCCCTGGATTAGCTTCTGCCCCTGTAGTAAGACCCTTATTGTAGCCAACACAAAGGTCAATATTTTCTTCTGCTCCAAAGGCAACGAGTGCCAGACGGAAAGAGCTGAAGACCCTGTAATGGGGGATAAACGTTTTATTCAGTCCTGACTTGATAAAGGATAGAAAGGGTGCACAAGTAAGAGAGAGACCACTATAAAAATCTGTGGGAATTACTGAAGGAGGACATCAACCAGCAGTTGTACATTTGTTTGTCACTAAAGATAATTAGAAGTGTGAACCTCAAAGACTTTAAACTGCAGAAAACCACAGTCACAGAAGAAAAGGAAGAGATGAAAAGAATTGTTAGAAGAAAGACAAAGAAAACTGAATGTTCTTAAATGTTGACAGGAGGAAGCTCCATGGACTCAAAATCTGACAAAGGCCACCTCCATGAGGCCCATAAACCAAGTGAGGAGTTCACCTGCTCAAAGTCTGAGAACTTGACTGTACTTGTAGTTAAGATAAAGCCAGGGAATCTGGAGTTGACATCACCATAACTGTGTGAAGGAGAAGGCTTAGCTTTGTAGGGTCCTCTATAAATTCAGTAAGAAAAACTAAAGTGACTTGAATCAGTTCAGAGCGCTCCAACACACAGAGGAGTTGTAAGGGAATGCAGACAACCGTAGGGAAAACAAACGCCATCACAGTGCTGACTCTAGAAACTTAATAAGTAACTAAGAACTGAAGCAGAACTGAAACGAGAACATTTAAAAGCTGGTTGGGGAAGAATGATGTTTAATGGGAAATTTTTGGATAAAAGTTTGTGAAATAAAATCACGTTATGTGCCTTCTATAAGTGCAAGAGAAAAAACCCAAACTAAGGTAACAAAACTCATGTTTGGTGTTGTCTGTTGATGCGCTGTCTGTATACACTTGAATACGACATCGCCAGTTGTCCTTATATTAGAAATACTTTTAATTTTTGACTGTGACTTGTTCCTGGTGGAGTTTGCGTTCTAATTGTGTTCGGGGGTTTTCCCTCCTACAATCGAAAGACATGCAGCTTAGGTGGGCGGGGGCTTTGGAACCTTAGCTCTACTGTGTGTGTATTCAACTCGATATTCTTTTTTTTCCCTTTTCTTAGGGTATCTGGAGTAGGGGGCCTCAAAAAATGACCTGTTAAACCCCCCTGAGACACTCCTTGGGTGATTTTTGGATATAAAAGAAAGGAAATTGTGTTCTTTGCAGTGTGAGGGGGAATAGGAAGAGTAAAGCAGACAGGCCTGTTCCTTGTGTTGCTCCAGTGTTGCTCACACAGTCCTTGAGTCTGCCTGACAGATAGTCCATCATCAGGACACCACAGGCTCACCCACCGCACATCTCTGAGCTGCCCCTAACGGGGATGGCTGGGTGGTCTTGAAGGCCTGGTGAAACAAAACACATAAACATAATAAACATCTTTCTATTATAAGAGATGAGACATGATCTTTCTGAAGAGACTTTTGAAGTCCAGAGAGACGGAAGCAAGTTTCTGAATGGAGACTTTGACCATTTCGAAAGTCTGCAAAATTGATAGTAAAGAACACATTCACACAGACAAACAGAAATTATTACTCAGTGAAATGACAGAACAGTGAAAGAGATTGAATATATTGTTTGGATTGAAACTTAAGTCAGAGACTTGTAGTTCTTTATTGGGTGTTGCCATCAGGGACAAGTAGTTTTTTACCCATGAAGAGGCCTTCTTGGAATTAAAAGATTTGTGGTTTGGTGAAAGTGAACCACGTACGCGGTCATGCTTGGGTCACAGAGTGGCAAGACACAGGAGATTTTAGAGACAAACGTTATTCAGACATTTCACACAAGCATAAGTCTCTTTCAGGAGGAATCGAGTGTGTTTAGTCGGAGGGACAGTTCTGTCTCTCAATTAGAAGAATAGAAAATCTTCCTGTTCATAGGGGCATGATTTTGAGTAGGACCCCACAGGAGCAGAGGATGTCTGGGGGAAAAGAGAGAGCAAGGCAGTGAGACAAAAGGACAGGTGTTGTACAATTTTTAAATGTTTGATGCGCGCATGAACCAAACCTGGGGTGAGTGAGCAAGTGAGCAGGGGCGGAGCTCACTATTTTTATTAAAAATAATAATCCATCACCTAAACAAAACACCTGAGGTAAAAACATAAAAAAAATATTTTTTTTGATTTCAAGAATTCTTAAAGGCCATCTTCCTGAAATCAACAGAATCATTTGTGTATTTCAGTATCTTATTTGACTCCCAAAAAATGACAAGGGCAGACAACGTCCTCACATGTTAGACTCAGGAAATCAAATGACCTTCTAGATCCTATAATTACTGACATGACGTGTTTAAGTCCTCCTGGTCTTTCACCAGTTTCTTTACTTTACACTGCGGTTTGTTTTCATTATTATTGGTGTAGTGAGAAGTTCATTCATTTCCCATTTTTTTGATGAGATGTCTTCTAAAACGTCAAGAACTAACTCACACCATCCCGAGCCTTCAAACTGCTTTATATCAATTAAATTAAACCTTTATTTAATCTTTATTGTTATTCCATTTTGTGAAATCAAATCTAAGTTGTGCATGAAATGTCAAACAAATGTTTGGAAAATATCAGGACAAGAAAGAGAAGAAGAAATCACAAAGTTAATGTGGGAAATTTATCTGACTCACATGTCCTGTTGTGTGTCCAAACAGAAACAGCTGGGGGCGACACTGAGTGACATCAAGAGGGGACTTGAGGAGAGAGAGAAGACACTGAATAAGATGAGGAGGGGTGGGCAAGATGAAGGTGAGTGGAATAGGAAGAAACAATTCAATAAGAGAGGGGAAATAAAAGAGAACTTTGAATGCTGCAGAGCTTCACTGGTTGAGAGGAACATAAGGAGAGTTAGGGGAAGAGGGTGTCCTTCATGGCCAAATTTACTGTTGACAGAATCCATGTGTTACTCACTGAGACCAGACAGCATCACCCTAAAGTCCTCTGATATTCCCTCAGCTGCTTAAAGGGGACTTAACTACTGACAGAAAACCACACTGAAGGTCACGCTGATGTTCTGAATTAGATAAGGGGACAACGTCCAATAATGGTCTAAGTTGTTTTTATTTAAAAATATACAGATGCAATCAAGTTCAACTTATACAACAAAAAGACTTTTAAAGTTAAAATAAAAATAATAAAAAATTCCGAAGTTGAAACAGAATGTAAACAAAAAAAATGCAAAAATAAAACTACCAAACTGGATTCACAATGCAACCCAAAAAAATGGGGAAGAGCTGAGAGCAGGGCCAATTCCTGATAATTTAGGGAAAATAAATAAACAAATAAATAAATAAATAAAAGGCAGAATTTTTCCCTGCTATGGTTTTTATTTTAAAGTTTTATTAATTAGATCTTGCCATATTTTAAAAAGGTTTTGGGAAAGATCTTAAGTGAGAGTTGTTGTTTTCAATGTCAAAATCAGTGACCCCGTGACTTACACAGGTGGGGGGTTTCGTTGGGCCGAATCCACAGCTCACAATTGGGAAAGGCAGTTACAGTCAATGTCCTCCTCCACTTTACCCCCTGTAGCCACCAACCGGGTGTTAGTGATTAGGGAGGATTTTCCGAATATCTCTAAAACATTTAAACATTTTTTGGCCTAAATTATGTTATTTGTTGTCCTCCCAAACATGTGGCCTAGTGAGGTGCAGTCTTGCCATACTGAAAGGGTTTAATTCTTCCCAATTTTAAATAAGATAAATGTGATTGAAAGAGTCGTCTGGTTGAATAAATTTGAAATTGGGGGTTGCGGTATTCTATGCATGACTGACTTCCACTCCTTTTCTGAGATATTCATTATAAGGTCCTTTTCCCACCTAACCTAGGACCGGAGATTTTAAATGATTTATATGTTGCTGAGATGCTGTCTGACTCTCAGATTGATCAGGATTTTTTCTGAAAGGAAATGGTGGGTGTTGAAAATTGGGATTTTTTTGGTAGATTTTTGTTGTCTGTAGTTCTGTAAACTTTTACTAAAATAGTGGGGCTTTATTTTTTGAAAACATCTTTATAAAATTCCACTGGTTTCCATCAGGGCCTGTTGTATTCTCACTTTGGAGAGTTTTATATCAGAAGTTCTGAGAGGTTTTGAGGTTTGTCCTGTTCCTATTCCTAAGAGTGTCCAGCTGTTGTGTTTGTATTACATCAAAGAACTCCTGAAATTGTGTCTCGTCATCTTTCAACTGAGTAGAATATAAAGACTATGTACTTTCTAAATGTGTGAGTTATATTTTAGGCCTCATTATTTATCTCCAGTTGCACTGGTAATTTCGTTATTGTTTTCCAATTTTCCCGCTTTTGGACTGTTGAGCTAAGATCTTGTTAGCCTTTTGTGCATGTTCATCATAATGATTTTTGATTTAAAAATGAGTTGTTCATGCTTTGTTTTCAAGAGTTACTTTTGATTAGAGTGCCGCTTTTCCTGTAAAATGCCTCATTTGGAAAAATGGGATTTTCTTATGTTTTCTGGAGATCGAATGGTCTTCTTCTTCATTCTGGTATTTCTCAGTTTTATTAGACTCCAAACTTAAGAATCTGACTGTTAGACTAAGACTTTTAAAAAAACAACACTCCAAATGTTTTACTTTTTTAAATTTTTGACAAGGACAGTAAGGTTGTACAGTGGTGGCATCTGCTGAACTCAGATCCACTTTATCCATCACTTACGTGGGTTAGAACCATTCTTCCAGATATCTCAGTGGTTTCTTCCGTTCAGATCTTCCACCACATCCTCACATTTAGTTTTAATTGAACCCCCAAATTCTTCCATTGTGATCACTAGTAGTTTGACCCTGTAATGAGCTGGCAGACTGTTCACGGGAGCACACCTCCGATGCACATTTCTGTGGATTCATTTATGGGAAAGTTCATCCAGCAGAAACAGAACTCTTCACATTTCCCGTGCCCAAACAGACTAAACTTATCCAACCCAATTTATTTTTAAAACAGACTCACATTAAAAAGACCAACAGCACTGAGTGTAGTAAAATACTAAACACAGCCGGTCCAGACCAGGGGTTTTCTTTGTTCAAAGAAGAGGGCACAGTGTCCTAACACTGTTAGTCCAACCAGACACTGAGGTAACAGCTGAAGAAGAGATGAGAGAGCCAACTTTAAGACTGACCTTTTATTTCGCTTATGGCAGCATTTCTCAACATTTAAATTGACCCAAATTTCTATAACAGTTTTTTTTCTTTTCTTTTTTAAAAATTTATTCTGTATTTTTACTGGAAACTGCTACAAGTTTAAATTTTATAACAGCAAATGAACATTCGCACTTCTTTTGTTATAGGAACCCACAGTTTGAGAACCGGTTTATGGTTCTATGTCTCTGCTTTTTGTCCTCCTAGAATTTCTGCTATTAGTCATCCGTGAAATCGCCTTTTCACCCATGTTGACGTACATTTTTCAGCCAGGATTCCTTACATCAGTGTTGTTCAAAGTCCTGTTTCATGCTTTTGTTAATTTGTTTTGTTAATGTTGATTTGTTGAGTATCTGCTTTATTTTTTGTATTTGATTTATCTAAGTCCCTTTTGTTAGTTCCATGTGGTTTTGGGAGCTCACCAAGAGGTGGACTCTCTGCCAATCACCTTTATTTTCTGCCCCATAATCATGAGGCATCCAACAATTTCAATTGTGAATGCTTAAAAGTTTGTAGTTCTGTGTTCTTTAGCTTGTATTATGCTTTGGATTTTCGGGTTTTCACTGTTCTTTGTTTTTCAACCTCTCTTGGATTTTGTTGTTTTGGATTGCTTGTTTGACTCAAAAGAGTGTCTTTTATTTGTAATACTACTTTATGAAGAACAAATCTTAATTATATAAAGACCTTAGGCCTTTTCTTCTATCTTTATCTATCTATTTTCTTCTATCTATTTTATCTATCTATCTATTATCTATCTATCTATCTATCTATCTATCTATTTCATCTATCTATCTATCTAGTTTCCTCAGTCTTAAGTGTGGCATAGACTGAACTCCCTCACTTGTCACTATTGCTCCTCAGCTTTACCAAAGCTTAAATTGTTCTGCAGACCGTGGTCTGATCCATCCTTATAATTGTTCATTTAGAACTGAAAACATGTGACAATGACAACTGATCCTTCCATCCCTACTCCAGCCAGGAGTCTATCAAACCATAACCAGAGATTTCCACATGTGCACCAAAAGGCAAACAGCATATGAGACTCTATTTGGGGTAAAGCTTCATCTAAATACCCTAATAAATGAATCTCATGTTATAATTTCTTTACTAGGTGGCTGGTTTTGAGGTGACCTTTAGTCTTCTCATCCTCACTTCTATCACAGATGCGTGAGTCACTGTCCAATGGCAAAGTTCTAAAAACAGCAGAACACTCCAGTTGGGGTTTGGGGATCCTGGACAGCAGGCACCTTTACTCAGATTTCTTCCCAATAGATCACCCCCCCAGGTGTCATCATTTAAGTCTGAGTCATATTTACAATACAAACTCATAAGTAAAGTAAATTCCTAAATGAAGTAGAAAACATCAAACATGGAATAAGACTCCAACTCTGAGCATTGCAATGAAAAGAGATGGAAGAAGATAAATATGCAAAGAGTTAATGAAATAAAGGAAATCTGACCCTTGACCAACACCAGACCTCTTTTAAATATTCATCCCCACTGGTCTGAATGGTGACGCTACACACTGCAAAAAGAATAAACATTCACAAGTTCTCTGTTCCCGAAATACTTTATTTAACACACCATTTCAACACAGGTTAACTCCTTAAACTACTGCTTCATCTTCTTCTTTATTCCTGGTGGTCCACTCACTCCTAACCTCAAACTGAGCAGGAGATGCCATTTAAATGGCCGACCTTTTTTACAAACTATCAGGTCAAATGGAGTCCCACAAGACAGAGAGGTGTGGGTTTCCCTGCCAATGGCTCTCAAGACCTTTACAGGGAAGCCTTTAGACGGATCTCTTAAGTCCTGCAGTTTCTTAACAGCATCAAGAGTGATGATTTATCACATATGGGGATCATATTTAAGGAGTCGTCTGCAACGACTCATCTGCAGAAAATTACTCCAGTCACTCCAGCCAATTCAAACTGTCCTTCACTACATCCAAATAGCCAAATGTGACTCCTGATTGGTTTCTTATCAGATGACTTGATTCTAAATCTTTATCCTATTTATTCAGATGTCTGTGGTAAGAGGTGGAAGAAAATGAGAAGAGTTTACTGCTCTGAAGGGCAATGAGGGGCCCACAGGAAACCGACTGAGAGGATCGAGAACAAGAAAAAAGAGAAACGAGAAGGCTGAAGGAGTCATGAAGTGATGGGGAAGAAGATTGAGGAGTTTTAAAAGGAGAGAATCTGAGCTGAAAAGGGGTTTAAGACCAAGGACCATCTCCACTTCCTACAGTGAAACATCAGGAGCTGACAGATTGGGTGTGTGGGACCTGAGAACAAGAGAAACTTAAAAATCTGAGGGGTTTGACAAGATGACACGGAAGGCTATCAGCACAACAAGATTTTTTTCATATTTCCTTAACTTTCAAAATTCTTTTACAAATATCTTAATTGGAACTTATACAGACACAGATGAATCTAAAGCTGTCTGTGTGAAAAAGAAATTTTTTGAAGGGGTAAAATCTAACAAGGATAGTGCCAATTTTTGCCACCCCTTTTGTCCTCCATCCTTAAACTGAAGATTCAAACCTTCCGCTTCCCACAGCTCAGACCCACAGTTCAGTTTTCGCCCCTCATCCCCCATCTTTCTCGTGTTTCTCCACCCACAAAATAGTCCTGTTTCATTTTAAGATTAAGAGATTCTCTGATTTCACCTACATGGTGGTCCTAAAAAACCTAAGCTTCTGACTTTGTGGTTGATGATGATGATGAGATGACAACAAAGGTCCCAGATTTTCACAAGTACATTCTCTGAAATGCAGACCTTCAATTTTAAAATCATACTTTAAACAGAAGTCAGCTTTCCTGACACCACCGTTTAACTGGAAAACAACACCTTGTAACTTGGTTTTCACAAACCAACAGACAGACGGACCTACCTAAAAGTGACAGCTTTAACTCCCCAAACATATAAGGCGCCCATTATTTTTGCCAACAATTAATACATATTTGCTCAACCGAAAACCGGGTAAACAACGCAGGAGCTCAGGGCAAGATTTCATCCCAGATCAGGTATAACCCAACACAGACACCAAATAAGAAGAGCTACTCCATACCCAGAGATAACCTTCTGAATATGAAAACAAAGACAACAAGAATCATCTCTTGTTTCACCTCAACCCACATCTTGAAACACTTCAAAAATTATAAAAGAACTTCAGCCAAAGCTAACAACGACAAACACGAAAATGTATTTCCTGAACCCCTCCTGGCACACAGACCACCATCAAACCATCAGCAACTAATTGTCCAAGTTTCTAAATGAAAAAAAGAAAATAAATCTCCCGCCTTTCAGAAAGATGTAAAGTGCCACATCTACAAATATAGACCATATAGTTATACCAATCCGACTTAAACATCACATAAGGATCAACTTCCTCAGATCATCTAATGTTGTCTACCTAAATTTTTGCATGAAAATGTCCTGACATCATATATTTTGGAGAAACCGGACAACACTCCACCAGAGAATGAATTTACACAGATTCAACATAAACATGGCAAACAGATCCCGAGCGGCCCACTCAACAGCATGGACATTGGGGAGGGACTTTAAAGTACAGGCTTATGGTCAACTTCAAAACACAGCAAGAGAGAAAGAATCAGTTAAACTCATGTTAAAATTTTATAATTCAACATGGCTTGAATAGAGACAAGAGTTTTAACGATATGAGGGCTGTTTGCATCTTGGGGCTGAACAGATAACCTGGGCTAGCAAACCAATTGTTTTAAGGACTTGTTGGACAGTTATCTTATCTAAAGATCTGACATACATTGTTCTTTTCTCCCTTTTGTTAAATTTATCTTGCAAGGAACCAATAATTTTTACATTTAAGATTTTTCATTTAAAGATTTACCATTTTTGTTTCTTGTCCTAGTGTGTGGATATAAACACAGGGAAAATTCAGTTTCTGTATTACATCTGCCTGGAAAAAGGGCTGAGTTGCCCTTAAAACTTGCATGTTGTAATATTTTTAGTAGCCAAAATGTCCCTTTGCTTGGCTGTTCCTTACATTTCATTTTAAATTTTAAAAAAAGTTTGTCTCAGAACCATAAAAGCTGAACGCCTTGTTTGTGTTCCAAGTCAATTCTGGACCCACTGCCCCTCAGTCCTTTATCTTGACTCTCCCCTCATGGAGTCCTGTGGAAAAAGATCTTTATAGTTAAGGTTGATAACTTGATGCTCCACTCACTCCACCAAATATTCTCTCCTAATAACAAAAGCATTTACAGCGTTCTCACCATCTAAACCCAGCTGACTGCCCACCACACTGATCCTTAATTCAGAAGAGCCCTGTTATCAGCATTACTTATTTTTTAAATGTCTCCTTTTAGAAATCCCCTTCTCTCCTGATGGACTTTCTCATCTCGCGTTCCTTCCTACTGATGGAGACTCACTGAGCTTTTTCTGTCACCCTGATTTCTCATCTGAGGATGGAGAAAGGAGCTGTCAGGTCTGACAAAGAGTCTGAGAAGATCAGCCGTGGGTTTAGGGCAAGGGCCATCAGGTCACAGCCTGGACATTATGTTTGTTAGTGAAGTCCATTAGAGGGCAAGGGACAATAGGAGGACACTGAAGAAGTCCTTTTAAATTTATCTGCCATCCTTGCTGTTATTGTTTTTACTATATAGTGCCTTTCCAGCATAGCTAGTGATAGCAACTCTAAGTAACCCGCGTTTAATCAGATGTTTTGAATTTTTAAATTTTAAATGTTATACTTCTTATACTTTTTCCAATATTGTCTTAAAAAGTCCTTTTTCACTTAACTTGAGATTCTTTTTATTTCCTTTGTTTCTCACCTTGAGATTAATAACAGAAATGTGTTTTAAATGGTTAACCGGCTCAGAGCAAAATGAATGTTTATCTGAGAACAGAGAAGACGTTAATGGACTCAAATTGAGCTCAGCGCGGTTTTTTAACATCAGAACATCTCAATCGCTCCCGCTGTCTTCGCTGTCCCCTTTTTTGCTGGATGGACCACGAAAGTCACGCTCATCCATTTTCAGCTGTGCTCCCGGCTCCGTGTTTATATTTGCGTTGTTTGATCAGAAGTCTCTCCCACCGACATTTAAAAGGAGTTTAACACCAAAAGCATTTATTTAAATATATCTTGTTTTGAAGATAAAAATGGGGGGACTGTGTCAGAAAGACTACTTGAGAATGAATTCTTCAGTGAGTGCGGCCCCAGAGAAAACACATTTTATAAATTATGAATTACGTACGCTTACACATAAAGACAGCGATTTGTTTAAACACAAACTAAGGGCAAGAGCCAAGGCACAATGTCCATCACGGCCCACCACATTAAATTTATTATATGTGTAATTTAAAATAAGGAGAGTGGGACAAAGAGTTGGGGTACCACCCGAAATACCCATTAATGAATTTGAAATAAAAAAAAAAGCGGACACAATGAAAACGCCTGCTGCACAAAGGATGCAAGTTAAAGTCATTTTTTGATGGACTACGCTTCCTCAGTCACAGATTTTTTTAACCCCCATTTTGGTGACTTTTTTATAGTGGTGTCACTGGGGGGAGTTTAATTACGGCTGTGGGGGAGCACTGCCCTTGTGGCCTGTGAACTCATAAGGATGACATTAGCGGGAGCAGCACCCCCGATCGGGGTGAGATTTCTTAACTAGATGGAGCCCAGGATACCCTCGTACCTGTTGTAAATTTTATAATACAGTATATTTATAATTTGCAAGTCAGGATAAAAACCAACCATGGATTTCAAGGGACACTTGTAGTTTCCCCATGAAAAATTTTTGGGATTAAAAGATAAAAAAGAGATAAAGCCATTTGAAAAGCTTTGAGTTTTCCCCTGACACAGCACGAATTGGGAAATTAAGATTTTAACCCCCGGGGACACTTTGTAGAAACCATCTAGTAACTGAAAGGAAGGGGATTGGCCGGGAGAATACCAAAAACCAAAGGCCCTAAAACAAATTGTGAATCCTCTGCTGAGATGAGAGAAACTGTAGGAGGGATGGCATCCAGCAGCACCCCAAAAACCGCGAGGTAGGTGGGGAGAAAATACTCTCAAGAAAAAGACAAATAAAGCCTGAGATAAGTAAAAGATTCAAAGATCTGATGAGACAAACATTGAACACTTTAGACAGAAGACCAAGCAGGATGTTGGAAGGCCCGGGCACTGCCACCCCTTTTAACAATTCCAGAGTAAGATGGTGGTGACAACGGGCTATGGGGAAAAAGGGAAAGGTCAGAACTGGGGGAGAGATGGTCAAATAAAAAAGGGCCCTTAAAGGGAAAACCGGCCCAGATCCGATGGATCAACAACCTGAAATACAAAGACAACTCTGGGGGGCAGGGCAAGTCAGTGTCCTTGATGACCAGACTGGCCCCACAGAACAGGAGACACCTGAAAATGGGTTCAAGATGCCCTTAAACATGAGTTTGAGAGGACGCCGGGAATGGGGCAACTGGGCCCAAAACCAGGTGTAAAGCTTGAAGTACCTTAATCATTAAGACCACCAAAAGGGCTTCAACAAAGACCGAATTAAGTATCTAAACACTTCAGTTTTGATTTGAAAAATTTCAGACCTTCCTGAAAACCCCACTACTTTGTCATTATGGGTTACTGACTGTAGACGATGAGCACAAAGGCGCGCAAAATTTTTGTTTTGCGAACCTGAAGACACCCCACAAGACTATCATGCACAGCGTTTTGTTCCTGAATTGTAAAGCCCCGTCTCTTCCCGCTTGTTTTTGTTTTTAAGAAGTTTGCTGTTACCTTTTTAACTGTGTGTTGGATGACAAAGAAGTCTTTTTCCCTTTTTTTCTTTATGAACCATCTTGTTGGTTCATTTTGTTGAGGCGTTAATAGAAAAGCGCTTATTATGGTATGTTTTTGCTCGAATGAACATTGTTAAATCTTGTACGTTGACCTTTCGGAAAGATCGCTTTTTTTCCAGCAGGCGTTAAATGTTTTATTCTCAATTTAAAATTAAAAGGGGTTTTTTTTTTTTTTATTGTAAACAAAGCTTTTTATGGAGGAACATTTGGGAAAAAATTAAAAAGCAAAAAAAATAAAAATACTGTAAATGAGCATAAAAAAAATTTAAATTTTTTCATGAAATTTAGCATAAATAAAAAATTCCCAAAAAATGTTTTTTGTTGCTTTTTATTTAATTTTGTCAGTCAATTCCTCCAAACCATCATGAAATACGACTCTAAATAAAACTGTCACTTTCACTGTCAAAGTTGAGAGGGTGGGCTCTAACACCCCCTCTAGTTACTGATTGGTGAATCGATAGAATTGAAGAATTATCAGAAAAAATTGAAATATTGTTACAATGTTTCACTGATCAGAGTTGTAAAGTTGTTTGAAAAAGTAGCTGCGAATCTGCACCTGACTTTATACTGTAAACAAGGGTCAGATACTCAGATCAAAATATTGTGGCGCTGCTTTGGGCATTCCATGTCAAAGTACCTAAACTAATAGAGCCGGTGCAGCTTATCAGATATCAAACTGGCTCATTCGCCTTGTGATCGCTCTTCTCCGACACACCATATAGATCTGCAATCTGTCGATTTTTAAACCGCATAACAGAAGGTGTTCTATTGACTCAGCTGGAATGTCAAAGGATGGACGTCCAGAGCAGGAATATGGCCACCTGAACTGGAGTGCAGTCGAGTCCGTCCACCAGTTCTTCGATAATTTCAAAATAGTTTAATCATATCGGAATCTAAAAGGCCGCCAACATTGTAATTTCTTCCGATAATCTTCAATTCTCTCTCTGAAATACGTGATATCTTCGCAGAATCCATTTCATCGCGTAGTAAACATTTTTCTAATTAATTTGTCAGCTATCGATTCACCAATCAATAACTAGAGGGGTGTTAGAGCCCACCTCTCAACTTTGATGAGTGAAAGTGACAGTTTTATTTCAAGTCGTAATTCATTATGGTTTGGAGGAATGTTACAGACAAAGGAAATAAATAAATAAAACAAAATCATATTTTGACACATTTATTTATTGAGGTTCTCATTTCATGACACATTTATTTATTTAATTTGTCCAAATATTCCTCCATAGTCTTCAATTGTATCCGGCTGAAGGTCGAGACTCGGCCTTCCACGCCCTGGCCTTCACGCCCGGCCTTCCGCGCCTCCTGCCTTCCACACCACGCCCCCAGAATTTGCGTCCGTCCTCTGTCACATCGCTTTCGTTGAAAAACTAGTAACGTTGATTTACCATGTAACCCTAAACGATCGATATCAATAAAACTTCCTGCAATCACGAGGCAAGAATCTAAGTTTCTCTTACGGTATTATCTCGATTTACTTTAGAAACAAAAACAGTTTTAGAAATTTGAGTCAGATTCGATATAGTTAAAGAAAGAGAGCATAACATATTTTTAGATTAAGGAAACACCTTACTAAATATGAATGTGGCTGTCTAACTGCTATTATAGTGAATTCTATCATTCAAAATATTTGAAGTTATTTTATGGTACTTTTTACTAAACGGCATGTCTGACATTATTTCTGGAACCTCGTCAATAAAGGAAAATTCTTTAATGACATTAATTTATTATGTTACAAAATAAATGATGATCAATAACACAACATAACAATCAGCAGGCATGAAAATGAAGGTCTAAACTTTCGAATTCTCAGTAAAAGAAACTTTTGAAATTGTTTGTATTGAACAATTTTTTAAATGATCCAGCTTATTATACAGTTCATACCTTCATTTCCATTGTCTGTCTTGAATTGTGTTTTCAATTTTGTTCTACGCTGCTGCTATAACGTTGATAAATTTCAAGTGAGTTATTAAACTTTCAAACGTTTACTTGGTTTTAATTTTAATGCATATTGTTCTCCTGAGACCCTAACTTATAAGTATGTACTGTACTTATCAAAAATGAAGCAAATCTCTTAAATTGCTTAATAGATATTATATCATTTGTTTTTCTAAAGAAATGTAAAAATTAGCATTATTGAAAATTGCACTTCCATAAACCGCCTTTTTTTATTTATTTTGCAACTGAACTGAACAGATTTTAAACTTAACTTTAAAAATGTTTTGTTTGGGTCGATGCAATAATTACAAGTCCATTTTTTAGTGATTTAAAATCCTTTAATCGCCATATACCATTTCTTGTATTAGGAATTAGTCATTTGTCGTGATACCCCAACTTACTCTCCAAACGGAGATATACTTTTTGTAAATAAGATTACCGTTATTAGGTCATCAGTCTCACTGCTTGCTCAGGTTCTTCTCTTCCCATAGTGTGTTCAGCTGTCTTTGACCACTTTGTGCCTGTGTGTGTCATCATCTCTGTTGTCTGATTTAGTGCAACGCCCAAATCCTACAAATTGCCCCCGGACAGCAGTGTCCCCTCTTGATTAGTTAAGGGGTTTTGATTCTGTCAGACTAAGTATTGTTACCTTAATAAATATTAGCTTGATTTCTGGTTGTGTTCCTGCTGCCTTGAAACAGGCTGTGGTGCAGAAACGTATTATAAAAAAACAAAATAGGACCTCTAATGTGTTAGATTCAGGCCAATTTCTAAACTGCCTTTTTTATCTAAAGTCTTAGAAAAAGTTGTCCTAACTCAAACATTTCTAGATGAAAATAGTATTCTGGAAAAATTCCAATCCAGATACAGATGTTCTTGCAGCACTGAAACATCCTTGTTAAAGGTTAACCGTGACCTCTTCCCAATTACTAATGCTGGAGATTCTGCCATTCTTTTATTGCTAGATTTTTCCTCAGCTTTTGATGCCGTGGATCTTATGAATCTTATATCCCGCCTTGAACAGTATGTAGTCATCCAAGGAATTGCCCTGAAATGGTTTAAATCTTATCTAAGAAATAGGAGCGTTTCTGTTCATTTGGGTGAATTCTCATCCTCTGTAGCTCTTCTTACTTGTGCTGTTCCATCCTTGGCCAGTTCTCTTTGACAGGCATGTTACCTTTAGGCTCCATTGTTAACAAGTATGGATTCTCTATACTGATGACACTTAAATATATTTGCCACTAAAATCAAAGCGAGAAAATACAGACCCTCCATGCGTGCTTGAATGATATAAAAACCTAGATGGCAATGCATCTTCTTAAACTAAATGATAATAAAACTGTGATCATGGTGTCCAAAAGTTAAGAAAGTTTCAGTGTCTCTGATGTTGCTCTTGGACCCCTTGCCTTATACAGTATGTATCATAAAGCTTCAGTTAGCCCAGGTGTGATCTGTGACAGCTCATTCAAACTCGACAAACAGATAAATTCTGAGTTTAAATGAAGCTTTTCCAGCTGAGACTTTAAGGTAAAGGCTTTTCTTTCTTTCTGTGATCTTGAAAAGGCTATCAAAGCTTTGTTAACAGCATCTCATTTGGACTATTGCAGTTCTTTGTATGTAGGTGTTGGTCAGGCCTTGTTACGATACCTACAACTATTCCACAACTTTGCTGTTCGCTTATTGAAGGCTCGTAGTGTGGCCATATTTCACCAATACTGACCTCCTACATTGGCTTCTGGTCCGTTTCAGAATTGATTTTAAAATTCCATTTCTTGTTTTCAAATGTTGAGTGAATCAGCCCCATCTTGCCTTTTGGAACCTCTTCACTTGTATAGTAACAAGAGCCCTGCGTCTATTAGCCTCAATGCTCTTAGTTGTGCCGACTCGAGGCTGAACAAGGAGGAATTGAGTGTTGCTGTATGTCTTTTCTCTGGAATGGCTCACCTTATTATGTTAGGTCTGCTCCAGCACAGGCCATTTTTAAGTCATCATTAAAGTCTTATTTCTTCTTGCTGCCATTTGACCCTGCAAGAGGTTGACATTGTTTGTATATGTTGGCTCAAGTAAATTGATGATTAGAAATATGTATGTATGTGTATTTTAGGTTTATCTTTTATGTAACGGTTGGTTATTCTTGCAGCTTTGTGATGTGTACATACAGTATATTTGAACTGCTTCTTTACCCTTTCTTGTACAGCACTTTGGTTCAGTTCTGGCTGCTGTTGTAAATGTGCTTTAAAAATAAAAATTGCTTTGCCCTGCTTTATAAAAAACATTATTTTAATACATAAACATCTAAGAAGTGCATATCTGAGACAATGGACTGTAAAGATGAAGTTGGTTTGCAACATTTATTACAAAAAGTTAAAGAATACATAAAATATAGAACAAGAATTGTAGGTTGTAACTGAACAATGAAGGACACGTATGTTTGTTAAGCATTTTTCACAAAACACAGTCATTTTCCTTTTTCCTCTCACGCTTATCTAAAAACAGATGCATGTCTTCCATATGTGAAATAAAGGATGATGAAGGGTCTAAGGACATATTCTCTCCTCCTTCTTCTGGAAATCAGATAGCAAATCAAATTTCTAAAGGGCCTCCTCGATGTTGTCTTTGTCCATTGACAGTAATGAGAGAGTGAGATGTGCCCCCTGAACACAGAAATGTTCTCAGCACACCACGTCTCTGCCTCGGTAAGATGCTGAAGGATTCTGTATTGCTGTAATACGTTTTATTAAAAAAAAAAAAGAAAGAAAGAAAGAAAATTCTTTAAATGGTCATCATAAAGTTTATAGCCTTTTCCTCCACATTTACAAGAAATGTAAGGAAAGTAAAAAAAAAATAATGTACAGCATATTTAATTTGTTATACATTATTAACATTACTGCTTTCAATCACAGATTCTGCAAGTCTTCCATGTTTCTTACCATACACTATTATTAACACACACAGTACACAATGCATTTCAAATGTTTTAAGGCCTTTAAGAGTTGTACTAGCACTCTAGTTTGTCAGAAGACGTCAAACAGGCTTTTAGTCTTTTGGGCTTTGACTCTCACTGCTTAATGATTAACAATCGGCATCTGAGACAAGCATGGAGTCTTTTTATACATTTTATTCACAATACCATAGGCATTGTAAGCCAACATCAACAAAATGTAATTCATCTTTCTTATGGAAGTTTATAAAATGAGGTGTCTGTACCTGCTCATCAGTGCCCTGTGCTGATGTTGGAGAAGGAGGCTGACGTTTCTTCAAAAGAAAGACCTGAAACCTGCAGGAACGAATGCTATGGAACAGAATAACAAGACTTTTTTTTTTTTTATTTCAGATGTAGTGCCGAGTCTTTACTTTGTCTTCTCATTAATGGCTCAATAAAGTCTAAACCTGAAAACAGAGAAAATAATATTTACCTAAAGAAATGTTAAAAAAGAACCAAAAGAATAAGCACAATAAATGACGCTGTCCATTATTTCTGTACCTTCTAATTTTTTGTTTGGTTCTTGGTCTTCATTTAGAAAGGCGTTTGCTCTCTCAGTCCGATGTGAGCAGTTACTTCAGTGATTTCAAAAAGAAGCACTAAGTTTTTATTGGTAAACATTTTGACTATTTGTCTTTGATTTACAATATGGCTAAGTTTATTTGCCATATTACCGTGAGAAGTGAATAAAGTTATTAAAGGATATTTAAATTCTTTTACCCCTTTGGCTGGAGGTCCGTAACATTCTACACAGCACTTCCTCAAAGCCGCCTGTCATTCTAAAGAGGACTGAGAGAGTCACATTGTTAAAAGGAGTTTAATGTTACAAAATATCTATGCAAACCATTATAAACATACATTTAAAATATCTGGATTTTGAAAGGTAGGCTTTTCTGGAACTTCAAAACCACTTTGGACAGTATGCTGAAATAAAAAAAAAAAATCAAATATAATAAATTAAACATAACACAAATATCCAACACAAATTGTTGAAGGTGATAAAAATGGGAACCAACAACCAGATATAATCCTCCCTATATAAATACTACAATGAAAGAAGAGAGGACTAAAGTTGAGACACACTTCGTTAAAACTGAAGGGGGCTTCGAGGATGAAATACAGAGACACCATTAAATGGTCCTTTGGAAACCTGGACACAACATTAAATACAGACATACACAAAATGATAGTTACAATATGAAATGGTCATACCATCAACATGGAAATTCTACAATATAGGCTATTCATCTGACTTGGAAGGCCCTAATCCATCCATCCATCCATCCATTATCCAAGCGCTATATCCTACCTACAGGGTCAGCCAACACAGGGCTCAAGGTAGGAAACAGACCCTGGGCAGGGCGCCAGCCCACCGCTGGGCTCACACACACACACACACACACACACACACACACACACACACACAAGCCAAAAACACTAGGGAGGCCCTAATACAGGTAAAAAAAATCAAACAAAAATATTAAATACTGACATACAGTAAACTGTTGACAATGCCTTTTAAACAAAAACAACAATGGAATTGCCTCAATTGTTACACACCTGTGTTACATCTGTAAATAGTAAAACCTGCCAAACAACGGTAAATGCTCAGCTTTTTAAACTGTATTTTAAAAAGTTCCAGTTCAGAAATCTAAACGTCAGTATTGTTTGCAAGCACACACTCGTGGCATACACACACTACTTGCATACTTGACAATGTGGTCTTCAGGACTCTGAAGGCAGGCAGCAGGATGCTGTAGTCTCTGTGCTTTTTACAAAGAGGGCACTTGGATTCATTTTGATATTTAATCAATGTAATCAAAGTTGTTTCTATATTCTCTGCCTTTATGTAGAAATGTGACTGTGGAAATCAAGACAAAAATAATATGGAATACTAATTTGGCAGAAAGCGCTAACATGCTTTTTATAAACAGCTAACTTAACTCACAAAAAGTCAAGTTAAACAAGATATTTAACACACGCTAATGATTACTTATAAAGATAAATAACTTTCATATTGTACACTAACATTGCAGATTCTCTACATAACATCTCATAAATAAGTGAAAAAGTTAATATAGATTAAATAATATGGCAAATATTAAAAGAAATAATACAAGAGGTAAAAAATAATTAAACGATATGCTTAAAATAGGCTATGTCAGTAATGACGTATAAACAGAGAACACTGGATTCGCTTATACAGCATATAATCGTACATCTCATTAGTTTTGTTTAATGAATCTAAAGTTTCTTTAAATATACTGAGCTTTTTATTCTGTGAGTCCATACCTGGTTCTGTTGTGTCATTGTTCCGTCGGAAAACGCTTTTCAGCTCCTTTTTTTTTTTGTATTGAAAACTGTCAGCAGCTCTTCTCCTTCTCATTCTACGGACTGTGCAAGGAGAGCGTGAAGGCCAAGTCTGCGACCTGCAGCCGGACCCTTCTCATAGTCTTTTGCGTTACGTGTTCCTTTTATTCTTGTTAATAGTGCCACCTACTGGTTTGATTAAACAATACGTAAAGAGGAGTGATGTTTAACTTTGCTCTTCCTGAATACTGTGTAACTTTGACATTTAATTAGTTATGTGCATATATTGTATTTCATTTGTATTTGTGCACTTATTGTATATTATTTTATTTCTATTTATATTTTAGCTTGCGTTCTTTCTAATGAAGAATTAGGCCAGCAAGTGTACAATCAGCACAGTGATGTACAACTGTCTCTCACAGGCACATTAATCCATTTAAAATTAATTCAACAACACAGTAAAGTGTGCAGAAAGTGAAGGGGTCTCAATACTCTCTGACTCCCTGTATATTTATTATTAATATGAATATTCAGATTGACATTTGGCCTAATTGCCAGCCCTTGTATATTTTATAAATGTTTATTTGAACCTCTGCATTTGTAATTCATGTTTAAGAACTAAACTAAGATCCCACAATGCCGCTTTCACAGTTTCCATTCTTTTTCTCTTTTCTTTTTATTTTCAGCCATGAAGCTCCAGTTTTCGTCCTCCAGCCTCCTGAACCTCAGAGCAGAGGACTTTTTTAAAATGTGAGTTTGTGCTTTGACTGAATGGATCTTCACAATAAAATCATTGAAGTTTTAATAGAGCAGGACAGGCTTAGGATGAAAGTCTGAGTGTCGTGTGACTGAGGGGCTGAGAGTGATGGGGTCCTGTGACTGGTGCATTATGGGATAGAGAGATCAGGCAGTGACATCAAAGCCGTCTGTTGAACCCAAGAAGAAGTCTACAAGACCTCAGACAGGTGGCAGGTCACACTTCCAGGTAACCCTAACTTAGACACCATTTAAATATCCGACTACACCACATAGTTTATTAAGAGACTGGGAACTCCTGAAATTTCACTAATAATAGCACACAGGTTTTTAAATTGGGCGGTGAGTAAACACGCAATGAAAGACACAACAGTAATTTCAGGAAAAGCAACAGTAACTTCTACAGTATTACACAAGACAATAATAGGTACATTAAAAAGATAAATGAACATAAACCAAATCTAACAGTATCATGAAGAAAATTTCTTTTAGAAAGGAAAGCACACAGTCTACACTCTAAAAGTCCATTAAAACAGAATTGGATGATACAACCTGTAGTGGTGCAAAGTCCAGTTTGTTCTCAGTGTTACCCAACACTTAATTGTTCAACTGTCTACGGATGCATTCTGTTCAACGGACACTGCTTTCCCAAAAGAAGTGTTGTCAAATTGTGGAATCCCTGTCAGCGCTCTTCGTGCTCCTTTTTCCACCCTGGGCTCCTTGTGTTTCTGTGACCGCACGCCTTATTTTTGTCTTCCAGCTTTGCTCGGTCCTTTCATGCTTCCTCTCTCACTGGACCCACAACCGAGTCTCCTTGTAGAGCTGTCTCTTCCTCCCTGGAAGTAAGTATTGCGCCCTGAGCTCTCACTCGTGCCAGCCACGAAACCTTGTCAGCCTGCAAGCCCCTGTGTCTCTGTCCGAGTGTCTTGGCTGTGTTCTCAGTGGACTGTCCCCCACACTTTTGTTTTCTCCTGGCCATAGATTAAATCTCCTTCAGTCCCTGCAATTATCAGTTCTGGACAACCAGATTAAACAATGGCAAATCTAAATTTCCTGGGTTTCAATAAATAATGGAAACACAAGTTAACAAATGTATTGTTACCAACCATTAATAAGTACAGATATGCATTAGAAACCAATATTTCCAAGTCAGGTAAATACAGACATCCTCCAGGCCAGACTTCAAAGCTGCACTCCTTTGCAAGACAGCAATATTACACAAACAATCCTGACACAATCAGTAACTGGATTATCCAGGATCCTCCAAGGAAGCAGCAGTTCTGTTATCACATGTGGTATTGTTTGTAAATCTCAACCAGCCATAAACTTCAAAATGGTGACACCTTTGCAATGCAGCCAATACCTACAATCTGCAGACAGCCTTTTAACTTTGCCCCACTGCTAACAATGTGCCTATTGCCTGTTCATCTGCTGGTTTTAAATGTAATATTTGCATGTTTCTTTTCCTAAGAGAGAAATGGAATAACCCAGTGTCAAAAATGTCCCCTCTGACACACCTCCTCCACAGAGCTTCATGATCCAGTGAGCACAGCTTCTAATATTCTCAAGATGTTTGAGGGCCCACAGGACTGTAGCCCACCTAGCTGATGAGACCACCAGAGTAAAGTTGACCTCAGATTGAACAGAAGGAGAGTTTAAATGGTGGAGAAAATGCAGTGTGGTGTTTTGGTGAAGACATTGGAGTTCAAACCTGAGGTTGTGGGTTCAACTCCCACTACTGACACCACTGTGTGACCTCAACAAGTCACTTCACCTGCCTGGGCTCTGATTGGACAAAGAAAAGAAAAGGAAACAATGGAATCTCAGATGACGAGTCACCTTGGATAAGAATGAAAGTCAAATAATATAAAGAGATGACAGGAAACACACAGAGAAAAGAAAAGGAACACAATGGAAATAGGAAAAGGATATATAATAGATAGATAGATAGTTTAAAAATAGGAAATACTGATTGCAGCTTTTATGTAAATAATTTATGTGGGTGTGAAGTGTGACATTGGATTAATTTTAAATTAAAGAGGTGGACTGTGACAATAAAACATGTCATTTAATAAAGCCAGAGGTCAGTGTGGACAGTCCATCAGAACTCAATGGTGACCTTATGTTGTTTTTCATAATTTCTGACGACTGAGATGACTTTCAAATGTCAGACTTGCCTGCCTTTCACTTTCTTGTCTGTTGTCATGTTTTTGTGATTTAATTTTAATCCCCACAGATTCTGTCCAATCAAATGAGCTCTTTACTATTAATGTCTTGTCAGCACAGCTCCTGATTGGTTCTTGTTAATTGTTCTGTTGGCCTCGCCCCAGTCCCGTATACAACCCAGATTTCTTCACTGCTTTTCTTCTCTCCTTCAGACTTCTGTCCCCTTACACTGGACATCAACACGGCAAACAGAAAACCCGTCTGTCTGAAGGGAACAAGAAGGTGACAAACGAGGACAAAGACTAAATATCCTGATCATCCTGACAGGTTTAACTGCTATGTCCAAGTTCTGTGCTGAGTGGCTCTGACTGGGACCGCTGTTACTGGAGGTGGAGGCAGGAGACATCATGAGGATTGAGTCGCATATAAGGACTGAGCAGGAAAGGAGTGGGCATGGAGTGCTACCTTGCATACAACGAAAGTCCTGGTGTTTGTGGTGTTCTCATTCCCAGTACTCTGTAGCACAATAACCAGCAGACTGGAATCAGCACCCCTACAGCCCCACAATAGGTGTGGTATCTGGACTGGCCTGCTGGCTCTCTGTCATTTTATAGCGTCTCACACACAATGACCCTCCTGCACAGGTTCAACACCTCTCACTGAGCCCTTTATCCAGGGTTTAGTGTTGTTCTTAACTCCAGTGTAAGAATCAGCCATCTGACACCATGTGTCCTCTGACCAGTACCCTCCACTGGTCACTTGATGTCCCCACAAACTCAGGTGTCTTTTGTGTTTGTAGTTTGGGGTCAAAATTAATTTTCCATTATAGGTGGGGGTTTGGGCAGCACCTCTGTGAGAGAATTTGTGGATGAGAATGCGGGCGAAAGTGCTCTCAGGGTCTCCATTATTATTGGGTCTGAGTAGCCAATCAGGGTCGTTAAGTGAGGGGCGGTGACACCTCAGACCTACAAATACCAGTCTGACCAGCAGGGGTCACTGTTGATTCACAGCCACATGTCCTTCAGGCTGACACCCCAACTGTTGTGTCCTCTGAGAGTCACTGAATGTCACCTGTCAATCAGTCTATATAGCGCCTTTCAGTAGAGCTGCTCCAGCAGGACCTCATGCTTGTCTCAGTATCCAGAGCCTCATTCCAGTGACTATTTAAGAGCACAGAGTGACAGAAGTGACAGGAGTGCTGGCCTCTGAACAGACATTGTCTGCTCCTCTATTAGTTACTCCGTGGTCTGTCACCTCTGAATGAATTCACTGTGAATGTCTAAAGATGAGGACTCACCGCTCAGTCACATATCGGCCAGTATTGATGGAGTTTGGTGTTTTACTGAGTCACTTGGTGTCACGTTAGACATTAAACTGCACCTCCTTGTTGTTCCCACTGTCACCCAACCTCAAGGAGACGAGTCAGCTGACTTACTTCACTTAGGGACACTTTTGTCTTTCCACTGACACACACATTCACAGGACTCATTTGCAATTCTCTCAGGACCCCTCAAGGAGCGACGTGTCACCTGGCAGGTGTGTGTGAAGAAGCCAATGAAGGTCCAGGCTGACATCATACCCCCGCCCCCAACCCATTGTGTATTACAGGCCTCACCAGCAGATGGCACTATGACATCTAAATCTGTCATCGCGACCTGAGATGGAGTGACCTGAGACAGAGTGAGTCACGAGAGTTGTCACCCGATGAGCTCTTCACTGCTGACCAAGCCCTGCTGCCCCTTCTCTCTCTATCACCTCAGCCATTGCTTCAGTCCCGCCGGTGACACTACAAAGCCACTGGTCTGTCTGGTCACTCAGGTCCCGCCACAGCTGCACACTGGCAGTCGCTCAAACTCTACAGGCTGACAGCCATGTTGTCCTGTCGCCTGATGTTTTGTTGGTTGAGGTCGTCTCCTGCTGACGCTGGGGCTTTAGAGCTCAAGATTAATGAAATGGAAATGACAGTCAGCAGGTGGGCACATTCAGGGCAAATGTCACTTAAAAGTCTATGAGCACACTGGACACATCGCCAGTCACTGATAATCGACTTGACGTCAGCCCTGTGGCCCTCATCATGTGCTGTCAACTCAGACGCTGGTCATGTGACTTGCACCTCAGTGACATTCCTGGGACTTTCAGGGCTGTGACATCAGCTGATTCTTCTGGATCCAAACTGTTCTTGTGGCCTCTCTGCATATTAAACACACGAGAAGTTAGGATGAAGTGTTTGATGAGATCAAAAATATTCTGAATATTGAGACCTTGAAGGACAGTTTGGTTAATAATAATTAATGTGTAAAAGAATTCTTATTTTAGATTAATCTTTAGTTAATTATGATTAGGTGTTACATTCACAGAGATAAATGGCTCTGTTAATAGTTCACAGTTTGTAAAATTTGAATTGCTTATTAATCTAAAAGATCAAAACACACAAAATAAAATATATACGACTGTTATTTGTCAAATCTGTTCATTTGGTAACTTTTCATTTGTAATTCCTCTGATCATATCTCATATTTTAAATTATAGATATGATGATATTAGACTTCCTGTTTATGATTAATCCTCTTTAAAAAAGGACAAGTGTTCGTGTGTCTGTCTGTGTGTCTGTCCAGTCACTTTGTCTCTGTCTTTCCAACAGATGGGCTCATGCAAACATTAGCATGCTTTTATGACTCCCATGCTAATCAATATCATTCGAGTTACAGAGCCACAGCACCAGACGCACCTCTGATATCGCCAGCAGTTTAATGACAGAATGTGTTAGGGTGAGTGTGATTAGGCACCATACCAGCCTGTAAACTCCCTGCTGGCACACAAGTGTCTGGTCCAGACCTGTGGCAGTTTGTTGTAGCTTCAGCCTGCCAATAGAATGGCATATAATAGAGAAATAAGCATTGCATTTGTCATTCCAACAGATGGCACATCACAAACATTTGTATTAATGCACTGTACTACTACAAACATTTATGATACACTATCGTTGGAATGATAATTGCACATTTATTACTACATACATTTCAAAATACATTCACAGATGGTGCACTGCAAACATTAACACTGAGATCTACGTTGATTACTTAGAATTCAACCCATCTTAGACATGTAGCCCAGCTAGTTTTGGTAATAAAGAGCAAAAAGTTATAAAAATATATATAATTTTAAAGAAAATGGAGAATGCTGCAAAAAATATGTTGATGTCATATGAATGTTTTATTCTTCCGTCTCACAGCAATGAAGCTCATTATTGAGGCCGATGAGCTTGCTCCCCAGTCTGAGTGTTTGTGTCCTGCTGTGTGTGTTTGTCCCTCGGTGTGTCCATGGACGATGACTGTCCGCTGTGACGAGGTGAGTGGTCCCTGGACTCCAGTCTGACCCCACACTTTACATATCAGCGCAATGAATCCTGACATTAATTTTATCAGGTACACGTTTTAAACACTTTTAGTTTTATCCACTCATAATATTCAAGTGATGGCTCCTTGCATTCTGTACGCACTGCTGATATTTTATGAGGAGTCAAGTTGCTGTAATCTCTAAGATGTGGATTAGCAAAGAAGAGACGCTACTTCAGTCACCTCTCAAGGCAGCAGCTGATATTCAGACTCACTTCAATCGACACCAAGTGTGCATCTCTGCAGCCCGGAAACTCCACCTGAGCTCCAAGTAGGTGGCATTGATACAGAGTGAAGCTGCAGACTGCAGTACCTCACAGAATGCCCTCCATATCACAGAATGCCCGTAGCTTCAGTCACTGAACGCCCTTCAGAGCACAACACACCACACGCCCATGTAATGACGTGATTTATCGTAACGCCTTTCCCAGCCGTACTTGCTTCATGCCCTCTGTGACACAGTGTTGACGTGTTTGTTGCTCAGTAGATGCGTAGTTGTTCAAATTACAACAGTTTTCTATCTGGTCAAACATAAATGACTTCCAGTCTCATACTTATGCTATCCAATCATTCTAAGCTCTTTCACGATTCTAACATTTTGCTGATATGAAGTACAGTTTTGTTTTTGTTTTTTTTACTATTTTGAATGGTTGTTCATTACGTTTTCTCCTGAAGTGTTACATTATATTAAAAGTAACAAATCTTATTACTATCCAGTGTTTCAAATGAAATGTATTTATGAAACTCATAGCTAGAGATTTTCAATCTATAAATGTATTTTATATTCCCACAGCAAATTATAAACATGTGAAACAATAATAAGTTTAATTCTTTTAGAAGGTTACAGGGCTACATATAAAATTGGTTTAAAACTAACAAGTAAACATTTTATTAAACAGTTATTTATTTATTGATTTGATCCATCAACGTTTTCATTACTAAAAGCTGCATATAACAAATACTGGATGTCACGTCCATATCAATTGAAAGGCATGTGACAGCCAGTAGATTTTACATAATTTTACATTTTTTAACAACTTTTCAGATTGAGACAATCGTGATTGTTCATAAACCTTTATCGGGTAACATTTAAGTTGTTACAAAGACCCAACTTATGCCGACATAGAAACAAACTGTCTTTGAGTCGTGCTTTGTAAAATTTTGATAAATATCATAAACTGTTACAACTACTACTAATAATAATAAATAGTGGTCAGTTACAGTGTGCATTCAGTAGGGTATCATCCTGAGGTGATCTCCTCATTAAACATACAGTATTTATTGTCTTTGCATAGAGTACAATGAGATTGTTACTTACGCATGCCTCTCCAGAACAGTGATAATAAATAAAACACAATAAATATATAGAATACAATTTACAGTAGAGATATATATTCAAGTATATTTCACATATTTATACTCTCCTTTTTTTACAATGTTTCTATTATGATTGGCTGTTCAGTAACTCTTTAACTAAAACTTTCTTTGATGCCATACTTAGCGCCATCGGTTCTTTAATATTTGCCAGAAGGAGGATTAATAAACACGTGTGCAGGATGGCCCGAGTGTGTAATAATCTTACAGAACGTCTTTAGATACCTCTAGATAGAAGGCAGCTGTGCAGTCATATGTTGTGGCTTCACCCACCCTCTGCTGTGACCCGCGTGTGCCCTACCAGGATGTGATGGCGCCCCGTGAAAATGGACTCAGACAGCACCTGAGACGTCTCAGGAAGGCATTGGTGAACCCGGAATAGACAAACCGTGTTTTTCCCTCCTCAGTTCATCAGTGATTGTTACTGTATAAATTAAACAAGCTCACCATTTCCCCACCCCACAAAAAAAACCACAGCGTAATCCATTCTCTGAAGTCTATGACCTGCTCCTTAATTTTTGGTCATGAATGGTCAGATTGTTCTCGACCACCGATCAGCAGGTAGACCTCTTGTCTGCAAGCCATTTCATCATTGGTGGTGATCAGGCCTATGCGGTGATGTCAGCAGCATTTTTAATGATGGGGCTGGCGTGGGCCGGACTCACAGTCACAATGGAGGATTAGGACACTGACTACCCATAGTGTGCCTGGGCTGAGGGTGAGCATAGAGGAAAGATGCTGGCAATCTGCAAAGCCGCTATGAAGTCCAAAATCCAGCTCAGTTGGACATCAGTGTTGAATGCTAAGCTATTGTCTGTAGACATAACTCAAAAGCAGTTTCTACATTACCCAGATGTGCCAACATGGAGTATAAGACTAACTGCTGTACCAGCATGCATCATGACCCCAGCTGTACTTATCAATAGCACCTGATGACCCGACTCTCTCGATTCACTAACAAATGTCTTACTGGTTTTTTGAATGGATGAATAGTAATTTTTCAAACTAAATAAAGAGAAACTGAAATTTTAGTATTTGAATAATGGATTCATGAGTTATCAGGAATAAACTTGATGCACTAGGATTAAAAGTTAAGACGGAAGTAAAAATTTAGGGTAACTGTTGACTGTAATCTTAATTTTAAATCACATATTATCAGACCACTAGGGCAGCATTTTTCACTTAAGAAACATAGAAAGTTAGACTCTTATATCATTGAAAGATGCTGAGAAAATTTAAATTTACGCTTTTTGTTTTCAGCCCACTAGATTACTGTAAAGCCCCTCCCCAGGACTACCCAAAGACAGAAATCACTTTGCAACGATTGCAGAATGCAGTACAGAATCCTAACTGGGAAAAGAAAATCCAACACATTTCTCCCGTTTTGATGTCACTACACTGGTTGCCTGAGTATCAGGATTGACTTTAAAATACTGCTTATGGTTTATAAAGTTTAAATAATAGACTCCATCTTATATATGGGAAAGCCTGACACGTTATATTCCAAATCGTAACCTCAGATCTTCAAATGAGTGTCTCCTTAGAATTCCAAAAGCTAAACTTAAAAGAAGTGGTGAGGCAGGCGCCTTCTGCTGTTATGCACCTAAAATCTGGAATAGCCTGCACAATAGGAATTCACCAGGCTGATACAGTAGAGCACTTTAAAACACTGCTGACAACACATTACTTTACATGGCCTTCTTATAACTTCACTTTAACTTAATACTGATACCTGTATGTTCAATTCTTCATAATAACTATTCACAGTGGCTCCAAAATCCAGTACTGACCCCATCTCTCTTCTGTTTCTTTTTCCAGTTTTTTGTGGTGGCGTGCCCGCGCCACCACCACATACTAAAGCATCACGATGCACCAACATTGATGGACTGAAAGCCAGAAGTCTACGTGACCATCATCACGGTCCTTCCATGAAACCCTAAATACAAAGAGGACTGTTTGACTTATGTTAGGTAGATTGCCCAGAGGGACTAGGTGTCTCTTGGTCTGGAACCCCTACAGATTTTATTTTTTCTCCAGCCTTTGGAGTTTTTTTTTTTTTTTTTTCTGTCCACCCTGGCCATCGGACTACTTTATTCTATGTTAATTAATGTTGACTTATGTTTATCTTTATTGTGTCTTCTATTTCTCTATTCATTTTGTAAAGCACTTTGAGCTACATTTTTTTGTATGAATATGTGCTATATAAATAAATGTTGATTGATTGATTGATTGATTGATTGATTGATCATGGAGATGGTGAAGTGGAGCAAAGTTATCTACTAAGTTAAAATTAAGTAAGAAGTCTGAGGAGTGTAGTGTTATTAAAATGAATTATCACAGATGACACACAGACTGTTATGGACATGAAAAGGAGGAATAAACAGATAAGCACATTTTAAACATTACAAGAGATGTAAGTCATGAACACACACATATTCACTCTCTCTCATACTGTATATACACACCAAACACATGTATTATATATTAATAATCTTGATTTGTAACATGATATTGTTTCATACAGTGGTTCTCATATTCAGTCCCAGGGGCTCCCAACTAATTTTTGTTTTAATTGACTCCATCTTGAACTTGCCAGTCGACAGTCTCAGTCCTGAAAGTTAAAGTGATGTATCAAACACAAAGCCTATTGTTATAACTACACATAGGGAGTGTAACCTGTGGGGCATTTTAGCACCCAAACCCCGGACACAACCACACACAGAGAAGTTCCAGGTTCAAATATGAATATATTTTAAATTAATGAAGCACACAATCCCAGTCAGGACACCCACCCATGTCCTCCATCCACTATACGGGTCTCTGAGTAGACAAGGAACTCTGAACCAGGTCAGAGAGCCAGTCCATCCCCTCCTTTCTTTACAGTTGAAATGTCAAAGGTTAATAAAATTAAAACAAAACTCAACAACCTAACTGGTAGAACAGCAGCAAGTGATGGGGAAATTTTGTAACCCGTATTTCATCAAGATATGAGAGCACATCCTTCATGCACTTTTTAAGTAAATAACAAGGAGGACACGACTTCTTCAATATCTTCATCGTCTCCACTTTGGTCTAGTTTTCCAGCTCTGTGTGTTCCTTCATCCTCGTCCATATCCAGAATTCTTGGCCTGAGTTTTGTCCAACAAGTCGGTCACAAGCAGTCCGGATGTTTTGGATCAATGAAGACTTCTTTGTGAAATGAAAACAATGCAGAGTGTGAAGTATTTTATTAGGAATATCGACACATTAACTCCACGCTCACTCAAACTACAGTCACATTGGCTCATGAAAAAAACTAACCAACATGGCCACAGCTTGTCATAGGAATGCTCAGCTCGATTGATCTCTGGCCTTTAACTCTGCTGTACTCGCTGTATTCATGAGGTGGAGTAAAAATAAAAATAAAAATCTTCAAGAGAACGTCATGTCTGGTTAGAAACCATTGAGAAAGTGCAACTAATTCAAAAGGACTAAGTGCTCTGAAGTGAAAGAGCGTACATTTTATTGAGTAATTCTTTGTAAGACAATCTGTACTCGACAGGACTTGTACTTTAAGTGAGTCCTGACAGACAAACAATAGGCCAACTACCACAGCATTGTCACTTAGAAGGCCAAATTCCTCATTTCAGATAGCAAGTCATTTCATTGTTCTCAATGTAGTAAGTACACTTTAAAAACTACTAAAACATTCACCTACACACACTGCAATAGAAATGCTACATGTAGACGGTTACACGAATTTAAAGTGTTCACCTGAATCAAACAATCACTCCTTCTAGACTGACTGATGACTGACTGATATCGAAAAGGAAAAGAGAATCCTCACCTTTAAAAGATTTGTGTTTGAGTCGTAAGAATCATTTCACTGCACACAGTAGGCCTGCCTGACAGGGCTGTCTGTGCCTTTTGTGAGGACCACCTTTAACATACAAGGCACAGCAATACAGATTATTAAATATTATGCATTTCTGCAAATCAATGTTGTACATTTCAATCATTTGAAGACGTTACAATTTACTACCAACTACACAACACCATAAATATGCTGAGCTGCACATTCAGTGAACGTTACCTGAGGCCAAAGATGAAACTGAGCTTTGAAGAACAAGGGAAACAGTCAAAAAGTGACACCTACTAAAACAACTCTATGAAGCCATTTATTGTCTAAATTTATGAACAGTAAACTAAATTTGATATTATTCATTGTACTGGCATACATAATTCAGTCAATATTTACAAAAATAGATACATTTATATAAACGTTTGGGTATTTATAGGTGAAAACACTTGACTTTCTACTGTATTCCAGTTCAATAGTCTCATACCACATTATACTTTTATAAAATATATTTTACACGATCACATATGGAGTAAGCTACACAATATCAAGCACTTGAGAAATGAGTAAGTGAGTGAGAAAAGGAGAGGAAGGCAGCATGTGCTTCAGTAATGGAAAAGGAGGAGCGGGGAGAGGGAAAGGGCCTTGCTGTTCCTATCTTGTCTGGAATTACTGGAAGAAGAAATGACAGCCATTTAATAAATCAGTTAGAGCACACAAACCCCCAGGTTTAAGACCACCATTCTCTGCCCCTATAATGCCACTGACAAGACACAGGGCTGAAGAAAGACAAGTCAGTGACGGCCCCACTGAGACCTGCATTGTGTCCTGTTGGTCAAAGACTTGTTGTGAGGTTCAAATCCTTAAAATGAGTGTCAGAGAACATGAAACTGAGAATTAGGAAGAACTGCCTGTAGCACAGAATGGCCTTCTTCTCGTGTGGAAACTGAAGACGGCCGCCTTGGCTGGAAGAAAATAAAATCAACTTTGTTGATGCTGTAACGCTTAGGGCTGCCCCTTGAAGCCTCCAGTTGCCACCCTTCCACCCAGCTCAGTGTCTGGGAGTTCTCAATCCCTTTATACTCCTAACCGGAGGTGTTCTGCCCAACAGTCCACAGTCTTATTTCTTCCGGTCAAGGAAAGTCTAAAATCA